>NC_057813.1:720780564-720811277 GCF_018294505.1 Triticum aestivum
ATCAACCAAAAAGCTTTTATAAATCTCTAGTATTATTAAACTAAAATTATATAAAATTTATGCAACTAAAATTATCAAAGCATTTTCTGTTCAAAAAATTAAAAGCAAAAATAATTTTCATAAAATAAATAAAAAAGAAAAAAAGAAAAGAAAATAAATAAGTAGAAACAAAATAAAATAAATAAGTAGAAACAAAATAAACTTTAATAAATAAGTAGAAACAAAATAAACTTTAATAAATAAGTAGAAACAAAATAAACTTTAATAAAGTAAAATAAATAAACTTTAATAAAATAAATAAAAATAGCATCATTAAGTAGAAACAAAATAAAATAAATAAAGCAAAAAAAGTGCCACCTACTGGTCCACCACGACTTGAATACGACTAGAAACCCAATCATGGGCCAGGATTCAGGCCCGCAGCAGGTGCAGTAGGCCCATAGGCACACAGTGACAGGTTAGGCCCGAAAGCCTGTAGTTGAGAGGAGCTCGAGAGGGTGGGCGCAGCAGCGCTTATAAACCACTCTCGAGCTCTCTCAACTAGCGAGATGGGACTAAACTTTTGGCCGCGACGCAGGCAACATAAGGCCTTTGGTCTCGGTTTGTGGCACCAACCGGGACTAAAGGGGTGCATTGGTACCGGTTCGTGGTACCAACCGGGACGGATGACACCCTTTAGTCCCAGTTCGTGCCACCAACCGGGACCAAAGGTCTCTGTTTCCCGCCCTTTGGCCTGCTGAAAAGAGACCTTTGGTCCCGGTCGGTGGCACCAACCGGAACTAAAGGGGGTCATTGGTCCCGGTTGGTGCCACGAACCGGGACCAATGCTTCGTCTATATAAGCAAACACTTAGAAATTTTCATTCAGGTCAATCGATCTCCTCGTCCTCTCCTCCGATGACGCCGCCAGGCTGCTCCTCGTCCTCATCGCCGCCAAGCCCTCCGGACCACGTTGTGGCCTCCCCGAGCCCGCGCCGTCCTCGTCGCCGGCATCCCCGAGCCCTCCGTCGTCGTCCCAATCGTCGCGTGCCTCCCCGAGCCCGCCTCCTTGTCCCCGTCGCCGCGTGCCGCCCTGAGCCCGCCGTCCTCGTTGCCGGACTCCAGCCATCGCCGCCCCCCTCGAAGTGAGCCCCCCTTTCCCATGGTCCCGAGCGCCGCTCTTGCGCCCGAGCGCCCCTTGCGCTGCCCCTGCTCCATGGTCGCCGCCGACCCCGACACATTGAAGAGCAGAAGGAGAGGAGAAGGAGAGGAGAGGAGAAGGAGTGGAGCAGCAGCAACGCGCTGTCCACTTTTCTGAATTATATGAATTTTTTTACAGAAGGAGAGAAGAAGAGCAGAAGGAGAGGAGAGGAGAATTTTTGGAGTGGTTTAGAATAGGTTTTCAGAAAGTAATTTGAATCCGATTCAAATTTCATTTGAATGAAATTTGAAAAATTTGAACTATGGGTCAGAAGGTTTTTGGTGAAATGGAGTGTGGGTACTGTCATGAAGTTGGAGTAATTTTTCTGGTTGTAAAAGAGTTAGGAAAATTTAGAATACGCTAAATATGTCAAAAATGTTTTTTTTGTTCATAGAAAGTTTTTTGTTCATATATAGAAAGTTTTTATATATGACTATGGATATATGAGAAATGATGATCCATGGATGTATGCATTGATATATATGAGAAATGATGTTCATAGAATATTTACCAAGTATATTTTTTTTCATATATGTATTTTTTCCATAGCATTTTTTTCCATTTATATATGTATGTGGCTATAGACGGATATATATGAGAAATGATGATCCATGGATGTATGCATTTTTTTCCAATGATGATCCATAGATGTATGTATGTGGATACATGAGGTGGGAGGTCGATATACCCCCTCTCCGATAGCATTTCCTTCTTCATATGTTGAGTTAGTTGATTTAGGTTAGTTGATTTATAGTGCATTTTAGGTTAGTTGTTGTTAGTGCATTTTAGGTTAGTAAATTTTAGGTTAATGGACAGGAAAAAGGAAAATAAGGAAAAAGAAGAAGAAGGAATAGAGGAGAAGAAGAAAAAATAGGAGAAGAAGAAGGAATACAGGAGAAAAAAAAAGAATAATTCTATTTTTTCTTCTTCTCCTCTTTTTTTTGTTCTTCTATTTCTTCTTCTTCGAGCATCAATCAACCCCCTCTTGCTCGACCAATTCTCCGAGGATCGCGGAGCGGTCGAGGGTCGGGAACTAGGGTAGAGGGTCGAGGGTCGAGGGGGGGGGGACGTCGATCAACCCCCTCTCGCTCGACCAACTCTCGAGGACACCCAAACCCTAGAAAAAAATGTTGTCGATCACCTACCCCCTCCCGCCCCTACCTGAGCGGTCGAGGGTCGAGGATCGCCGAGGGGTCGAGAGGTTGCCTTGTGTCAAAGTACTGAAGAAATCCATGGCTTCATCATTAGCCGGAAGTAACTGGGGCATGATGGTCCGAAAAGTTCTCCAAAGTTATTTTGGAATGTGAGTCCCAGATAGGATAATTTGCCTTTTGGTACGAATTTCAGCAAAGGCCTTCCAAATAGCGACATTCTGAAGGCTCTTGCTGAACTTTGTACCAAAAAGCGAATTATCCTATCTAGGACTCCGTTCCAAAATAGCTTTGGAGAGCTTCGTACCATCATGCGCCTGCTACTTTCGCCTAATGATGAAGACATGGTTTTGTTGAATCCTTTGACACTAGACAAACATGACATGAGGGGTCGAGGGTCGGGAACTAGGGTATAGAGGGTCGTGGATCTCCGAGCGGTCGAGGGTATTGAACTAATTAGGGTTGAGGGTTGAGGATCGTGGAGGGGTCGAGAGGTTGCCTAGTGTCAAAGTATTGAAGAAATCCATGGCTTCATCATTAGCCGGAAGTAACCGAGGCATGATGGTATGAAGTTCTCCAAAGTTATTCTGGAATGGAGTCCCGGATAGGATAATCCGCCTTTTGGTACAAATTTCAGCAAAGGCCTTCCAAATAGCGATATTCCAAAGGCTCTTGCTGTACTTTGTACCAAAAAGCGAATTATCCTATGTGGGATTCCCTTCCAGGATAACTTTGGAGAGCTTCGTACCATCATGCGCCTGTTACTTTCGCCTAATAATGAAGACATGGTTTTGTTAAATACTTTGACACTAGATAAACGTGACATGAGGGGGTCGAGGGTCGGGAACTAGGGTAGATGGTCGTGGATCGCCGAGCGGTCGAGGGTCGTGAACTAGCTAGGGTCGAGGGTCGAGAGTCGAGAGTCGTCGAGGGGTCGAGGATCACCGAGCGGTCGAGGGTCGTGAACTAGCTAGGGTCGAGGGTCGAGGGTCGCCGAGGGGTCGATATACCCCCTCTTTGATAACTTCGACATGAGGGGGGGGGGTCGATATACCCCCTCCCCGATAACATTTTTTTCTATGTATATGTCGTCGTTGTCGATATACCCCCTCTCCGATAACTTCGACATGAGGGGGGGTCGATATCCTCCTCCCTGATAACATTTTTTCTATGTATATGTCGTCGTTGTCGATATACCCCCTCCCCGATAACTTTGATATATCCATCTCTCATGTTTGTATATTAATTTCCATGTTGTAATATTTGCAGAAACTATGGATCATCAAAGAGACATCGAATAGGAAGAAATATTGGGGGACATAATCCGCGACGGACGTGATGTCGTGTCGTTTCTCAACGACCTCAAAGAAGGTCTGGAAGGAGAGGAAGCAGGCTACGGTGATAAAACAATGGAGGAGGAAAGTCATGATCGTGATGGTGGCTCCAGCGACCGTGATGACGGCTCCGGTGACCGAACAGAGTCGGGATCAGCTGTTGCAAAGTCCGACGAGGTATATATATATATGTATATGTGTGTGTGTGTGTGTCTATATATATATATATATATATATATATATATATATATATATATATATATATATAGGACAAATGTTTCCTACAAGCAATGGTAGTTACCACCACTTGCGTTTTGTAAGTTGTATGTAGTATCTGTTGAAACCGAGAGTATGTACGTGTAGTATGTAGTATATAACAATGATTAGATAGTATATATACAAATTTTTAGGTAGTATGTACCATTTTTTGAGTATGCTCTTTTTTTACGTACAAATATGTATGTATTTCACAAATATAACAAAAACTATGGGCTCATATGCAAATTTTTCATGTAACTTGTTTTGAAGTATCTTAGATATAGTATAAGAACATATTTAATATAATAAAATAGTATATATAGTACCACATGCTAGTATATGAGACATGTGGGGTAACTACCACCGGGTGGTAGGATGGGTTTTCCATATATATATATATAAATTAAGCATGTGCTGACTAGCTAATTGATGCATTAATTGTTTTGGCATGTACATATATTAACTCTTCTATCTTCTTTTATAGCCCTCCGGATCAAGCAATACTTCAGTAAAGAAACGAGGACCAAAGAAGAAGTTGCGCCCTGATGAAAGGTTCATGATCACAGAAATCGCGCGCGATAGCCAACCGATTAAACCCCTCCGGACCAAGGAAGCATTTTCTGCTCAGAGCGGGGTTCTTGTTAGGGACATAATCCCGATCAGCATCGAGCTATGGAATGAGCCTAAGAAGGAAGAGCTTCAAGTTTTTTTTGTCGAAGATAGACAGAAAGATGATCTTTGGAAAGCGCTGAAGGTAAATTTCACCCTATCGGAAGAGGAGGATCCAGAGAATCCAGTTATAGAGCCATTGATCAAGTCCTGTGCTCTCAAGAAGATGGCAGATCTATTCAATAGGTGGAAGAATGAGTTGAAAACAACGTATGTCGACCAACACAAGACTCCAGAATTCACCGGCCGATTTGACAAGATAAGAGATCACTGGCCCGCATTTGTGGCCAATAAGACATCGGAGAGGAGTAAGAAGATGTTAGCGATTAACAAGATAAATGCTGCAAAGAAGGAGCATCACCATCGCATGGGGTCAGGTGGCTACCTCAAAGCCCGGCCATTGTGGAACAAGGCTGAGCAAGACCTGATTGCTAAAGGGGTCGAACTAGAGACATTGCACTGGCCAAACTGTTGTAGGACTTGGTTCTTCGGGGATGGTGGAACATTGGACCCTGAAACAGGGAAGTGCTGCTGGATGGACGAGCAACTTGCAACACCCGTCATGAAGCTTCGGAAAGCAATCAATAAAGAGCGGGAAGGAAAGTTCGTTCCCGACAAAGAGAACGACGAGCTCATAAGGGCCCTCGGGAATCCTGAGCACCCTGGATGGACACGAGGCACGCCAGGCTCTGTTCCATGGAAGGCTGGCTTTCCGGACGCAGGCAGTTACAAATGCCAAGAGAGGAGGAGGAAAGTGGAGCAGAGCGAACTGCAGGAGATGCATGCAAGGTTACGGAAGCTAGAGGAGCGAGAAGCAGTTCGAAGCAAGCGACCTGCCGAAGCTACCCCACCAACTCAGCGGAGAAGCAGCGTGGCTTCCACCGAGCTGCTTCAGCTGGAGCCTGTCTTCACGGCTCCGGCTAGCTACCCCGTGGATGCTATCATGGAGTATCAACATTGCCACCTTATGACGCAATGGCAGAGCTACCAAGTCAAGGCGGCTGCCGGCTCTGTTCGACCTCCTGAACCCGACGCAACTTTTCACATCCGTCCAGAAGGATATGCTAGGGTGATGGTGGACAAAATAACGGAGGGATTTGAGGAGTGATACGTCTCCGTTGTATCTACTTTTCTAAACACTTTTGCCCTTGTTTTAGACTCTAACTTGCATGATTTGAATGGAACTAACCCGGACTGACACTGTTTTCAGCAGAACTGCCATGGCGTTATTTTTATGCAGAAATAAAAGTTCTCGGAATGACCTGAAACTCCACGAAAGTTATTTTTGGAATTAATAAAAATACCGGCGAAAGAATCAAGACCAGGGGGCCCACACCCTGTCCATGAGGGTGGGGGCGCGCCCCCTGCCTCATGGGCCCCCTAGTGCTCCACCGACCTCAACTCCAACTCCATATATTCACGTTCAGGGAGAAAAAATCAGGGAGAAAGATTCATTGCGTTTTACGATACAGAGCCGCTGCCAAGCCCTAAACTCTCTCGGGAGGGCTGATCTAGATCCTGTTCGGGGCTTCGGAGAGGGGAATCCGTCGCCGTCGTCATCATCAACCGTCCTCCATCACCAATTTCATGATGCTCACCGCCATGCATGAGTAATTCCATTGTAGGCTTGCTGGACGGTGATGGCTTGGATGAGATTTACCATGTAATCAAGTTAGTTTTGTTAGGGTTTGATCCCTAGTATCCACTAAGTTCTGAGATTGATGTTGCTATGACTTTGCTATGCTTAATGCTTGTCAGTAGGGCCCGAGTGCCATAATTTCAGATCTGAACCTATTATGTTTTCATGAATATATGTGAGTTCTTGATCCTATCTTGCAAGTCTATAGACACCTATTATGTGTTATGATCCGACAACCCTGAAGTGACAATAATTGGGATACTTCTCGGTGATGACCGTAGTTTGAGGAGTTCATGCATTCACTAAGTGCTAATGCTTTGGTCCGGTACTCTATTAAAAGGAGGCCTTAATATCCCTTAGTTTCCATTAGGACCCCGCTACCACGGGAGGGTAGGACAAAAGATGTCATGCAAGTTCTTTTCCATAAGCATGTATGCCTATATTCGGAATACATGCCTACATTACATTGATGAACTAGAGCTAGTTCTGTGTCACCCTATGTTATAACTATTACATGAAGAATCGCATCTGACATAATTATCCATCACATATCCAATGCCTACGAGCTTTTCACATATTGTTCTTTGCTCAGTTAATTTGCCGTTGCCACTATTACAATTACTACAAAACTGCTACTTTTACTTTTGCTGCTGTTACCATTACTTCCATACTAATTTGCTACTAAGTACTTTGCTGCAGATACTAAGTTATCCAGGTCTGGTTGAATTGACAACTCAACTGCTAATACTTGAGAATATTCTTTGGCTCCCCTTGTGTCGAATCAATAAATTTGGGTTGAATACTCTACCCTCAAAAACTATTGCAATCCCCTATACTTGTGGGTTATCAAGACTATTTTCTGGCGCCGTTGCCAGGGAGCATAGCTCTATTCTTTGAGTCACTTAGGATTTATATCTGCTGATCACTATGAAGAACTTGAAAGATGAAATAACTAAGATTTATCCCTCAACTATGAGGGGAGGTAAGGAACTGTCGTCTAGCTCTGCACTTGATTCTCCTTCTGCTATGAGTAAACTTGCGACACCTAAACCTGCTTCTGCTATTAATTCTGATATGTTGCATGTTTTTGATGATGCCACTTCTGCTATGCATGATACTTATGATGAAACTACTTCTATGCTTGATACTACTATGCCATTAGGTGAATTTCTTGATGAACAACTTGCTAGGGCTAGGGAGAATGAAATTATTGAAACTGATAATATTGATGATAGTGATGATGAAGGTTCTCCCCCTAAATATGAATTGCCTGTTGTTCCTGAGGGTTATGTTATGGATGAAGAAACTGCTAGAGATTTTCTTGCTTGCAATGATAGATCTGATCTTAAGAAGTTACTAGCTAGCCTTAAAGAAAAGTCTCTGAATGCTAGGATGAAATATGACCCTACTTTTGCTACTTCGCCTATCTTTATTATTGATAAGGAGTATGATTTCTCTGTCGATCCTGAGATAATTACTTTGGTTGAATCTGATCCTTTTTATGGCAATGAATCTGAAACTGTTGTGGCACATCTTACTAAATTGAATGATATAGCCACCCTGTTTACTAATGATGAGAAATCTCGCTACTACTATATCCTTAAAATATTTCCGTTCTCATTAAAGGGTGATGCTAAAACATGGTTTAATTCTCTTGATCCTGGTTGTGTGCGTAGTCCCCAGGATATGATTTATTACTTCTCTGCTAAATATTTCCCCACTCAGAAGAAACAAGCTGCTTTAAGGTAAATATATAATTTTGTGCAAATCGAAGAAGAGAGTCTCCCACAAGCTTGGGGGAGGCTTCTCCGATTACTTAATGCTTTGCCTGATCATCATCTTAAGAAAAATGAAATACTTGATATCTTTTATAATGGACTAACTGATGCTTCCAAGGACCACCTGGATAGTTGAGCTGGTTGTGTTTTCAGGGAAAGGACAGTTGACCAAGCTGAATTGCTATTGAATAATATGTTGAGAAATGAAAATAATTGGACACTTCCTGAACCAACTCCTATGCCAATTCCGAAGAAAAGAGGTGTTCTATTTCTCAGTCCTGAAGATATGCAAGAGGCAAAGAAATCTATGAAAGAGAAAGGTACTAAAGCTAAAGGTACCAAAGCAAAGGAATCTATTTACCTCCTATCGAAGAAATACATGGCCTTAATATACCACCGATTAAAGAAATGCACGGTCTTGATAACCCGACACAAGTAGTGAAGGTAAACTCTCTTTATAGATATGATAAAGTTGAAATCCCGTCTACTAAGTTTGCTAGCCAATGCTTAGATGAATTTGACGACTTTATGGCTAAACAAGAAAATTTCAATGCTCATGTTAGTAGGCAACTGAAAAGTAATGCTGATATGATTGGACGCTTGAGTGATTATATGTCTAGAGTTAAGGGTGAACTTAAACTCACTAGTAAACATGCTTCGATGGTTACCACTCAAGTAGAACAAGTGCTTAAGGCTCAGAATGAATTTCTCAATGAATTAAATGATAAGAGAAATGATAATGATGTTAGAGTTATGACTAGAGGTGGTAGAATGACTCAGGAACCTTTGTATCCTGAGGGCCACCCTAAAAGAATTGAGCAAGATTCTCAGGGGAAATAATGCAGATGCACCTGGTCCCTCTAAAAAGAAGAAAAAGAAAGATGATAGGACTTTGCATGCTTCTAATGAACCTGTTGTAGACACACCTGAGAATCTTAATGATATTTCAATCTCTGATGCTGAAACACAATCTGGTGATGAACATGAACCTAGTGATAATGCTAATAATGATGTTCATGTAGATGCTCAACCTAGCAATAACAACAATGTAGAAATTGAACCTGTTGTTGATCTTGATAACCCACAATCAAAGAATCAACATTATGACAAGAGAGACTTCGTTGCTAGGAAGCATGGTAGAGAAAGAGAACCATGGGTTCAGAAACCCATGTCGTTCCCTCCTAAACCATCCAAGAAAAAGGATGATGAGGATTTTGAGCGCTTTGCTGAAATGATTAGACCTATCTTTTTGCGTATGCATTTGACCGATATGCTTAAGACGAACCCTTTTGCTAAGTACATGAAAGATATCATTACAAATAAAAGAAAGATACCGGAAGCTGAAATTTCCACCATGCTTGCTAACTATACTTTTAAGGGTGGAATACCTAAGAAACTTGGAGATCCAGGAGTACCAACTATACCATGCTCCATTAAAAGAAACCATGTTAAAACTGCTTTATGTGATCTGGGAGCCGGTGTTAGTGTTATGCCTCTTTCTTTATATCGTAGACTTGAATTAAATAAGTTGACACCTACTGAGATATCTTTGCAAATGGCCGATAAATCAACTACTATACCTGTCGGTATTTGTGAGGACGTGCCTGTTGTTGTTGCAAACGTTACTATCTTAACAAACTTTGTCATTCTTGATATTCCCGAGGACGACAGTATGTCGATTATCCTTGGTAGACCCTTTTTGAATATTGCATGTGCTGTTATTGATTGCAACAAAGGCAATGTCACCTTTCATGTTAATGGTAATGAGCATATGGTACACTTTCCGAGGAAACAACCTCAAGTTCACAGTATAAATTCTATTAGAAAAATTCCATCATTTATTATTGGAGGTTTTGAATTTCCTCTTCCTACTGCAAAGAAGAAGTATGATATTCTTATTATTGGGGATGTTCATATCCCTGTTGAGGTAACCTAGTGTCATTTTGAAAATTTTCCGGTTTCATGCGATTCGGAATGAGTTTGTTAACAAGACTTGATCAACCTTGTTAGTGGATTCCTTTTGATGAGCATGAGATGGATGAAGTTAGAAGACACAACTCTCTGTTCCGTTCTTTTACTTCATATTGCTTAGAAGAAATAAAGTAAAAATAATATATTATGTCTGTTTTCTGAATTATCCATGCAATAAAAAAATATCCCAAAAATAAAAGTTCTCCAAATGCCTTGCAAATTTAATATGTTTTTTCTGAAATATTTGAGAATATCTAGCACTGAGAACACACCAGAGGGAGCCAACACCTGGCCATGAGGGTCCTGGGCGCCCCCCCTGGGGCGCCCCCCTGCCTCTTGGCCCCCTGGGGCCCCTCTGCCACTTATTCCTGCACCCATGCTCTTCCTCTTCCCTAAAAAAAAAATCACCAACCAGCTCAAGCACGAGTTCTAGCTCATTTTGCTGCCATTTTCGATCTCCTTGCTCAAAGCTCCATTCACAAAACTGCTTTGGGGGATTGTTCCTTGGTATGTGACTCCTCCAATGGTCCAATTAGTTTTTTATTCTAGTGCTTTATTTGTTGCAAATTCTTTCTGCTAAGGTGACCTTGTTCTTGAGTTTGCATGTCACATTCATTTGGTCCCAAGTAGTTCTAATGCATGATATGGCCTCTAGGCACTTGTGGGAGTAGTTGCTATCAATTTTATTGAGTTTGGTTTACTTTTATTTTGAGTTACTAAAAATTTCAGAATTTTTTCAGAGAAAAATGCATAGAAAGTTGTATCAAGGTGGTTCTTCAAGGAAGCAAGGACCGAGACTCGCAATATGTGAGCCGGACGATGAACCACCTAGGGAAGATTTTATGCGGCCTTGTGAATGGCCATCAGAAGAGTTTATGGTTCGAGCATGCATTAAGGATGAATTTGATGCATATGTGCGTAATGCTGATCTTGTGGAATTCATGCAAGGTAAGTGCCCTCAATACCAATATTTAACTGATTCATTTGTGAGAAGGTTTAAATTTACATATTCGCGTAATTCCCACAATGTGCTATTTGATCTTTATGATAAATCCTATACCATGGACTTAGAAGATTTTACTACTGGTTGTAACCTCCCACAATGGGGTAGTGCCAGTGAACCTCGCCAATCTGAATTTAAAGATTTTCTTGCTAGTATCACTGTGGGGGAATCCAGAGAAATAGCACAAGCCACCATAGGGAGCATTCATTTTCCTGCTATACATTATTTTGCTCTCTTTATAGGCAGATGCATAAATGGTAAGGACGAGGCGTGTCACATGTGTGTTCCTGATCTTAGTGTTCTCAGGATTGCGGTGTTAGGAGATAAACAATATAACTTGGGGGCCATCATTGCACGTAGGTTGCATAATAATGGTTTAATTGGAGAGTTGTTTGGTGGGATTTATGCAACCCATATAGCTAATTATCTTGGGGTATCCATACATGAAAATGATAGAGAGTTGCTTTCTGCTTACCTAGATTATAATGCCATGGTTAACCATCAGTTTCTTGAAAGGAATGAACAACCCCTCCAGTATCGACTAATCTTTGACAGACGTCGCGCTGTCCATATTACTCTCCCTGCTGCTGCTTTCTTTGACTATCAGGCAAAAAGAAGATATATTATAACCAGAGAGGAGGCGAACGAGTACGAGAGGAGGACGGAGGCAGCTCGCCACCAGGCTGCCGCTTGTGAGGCAATGGCTGCTGCATCTCAGTACAACCCCAGTTACAACTTCGGATATCCACAGGCCATACATGGGCATAGACCAGCTTAGGCCAAAAGCCTAAGCTTGGGGGAGTACGTATTTCTCACCGATATTACATTCATGTTCACACATTCATTCTAGTTGCCGGTGCTCATACTTTTTCATTGTACTTTCCATGCCTGTAGTAGTAATAATTAAAAGAAAACTCAAAAAGATTTCTCGTTCTTCTTTTTTGCTTGTTGGGAGCTTTCCCGTGTAAATGGTTTTATTTCTTTTCTTTTCTTTGGGGGTTGAAAGGAGAAGACCTTAATGGAATTGTTGAGTGGCTCTTTTATGCATAATTGATTGATTTAACCAAGAGCCCATATTATCTTGTCTTCTCTCTTGAATTGAATGCTTACAGATTCCAGCTTAGTGCAATGCACGTGCACTATTATTATTATCCACACTATTCGGTCGTGCAAGTAAAAGGCAATAATGATGATATATGATGAAATGATTGAGATAAGAGGAGCTGGTATGAACTCGAACTATCTTGTTTTTGTAAATATGATTAGTTCATCGTTCATGATTCGACCTATTACGAATAAACATGTTTGCAATGACAAGTAGAGATTATAGTTGCTTATGTCATACTTAATTAGCTAGGAGTCTATAATGGTTTACCTTGCGTGTCAACATGCTATGAAAATGGTTGTGATGTGGTATGATAGGGTGGTATCCTCCTTTGAATGATTCGAGTGACTTGACTTGGCACATGTTCACGCATGTAGTTGAAACAAAATCAACATAGCCTTCATGATATTTATGTTCATGGTGGATTATATCGTACTCATGCTTGCACTCAGTGTCTATTAATTTTAATGCACGTTCATGATTGTTGTCGCTCTCTAGTTGGTCGCTTCCCAGTCTTTTTCTAGCCTTCACTTGTACTAAGCGGGAATACTGCTTGTGCATCCACTCCCATAAACCCCAAAGTTATTCCATATGAGTCCACCATACCTTCCTATATGCGGTATCTACCTGCCGTTCAAGTAAATTTGTATGTGCCAACTCTAAACCTTCAAATGAAATTCTGTTTTGTATGCTCGAACAACTCATGTATCAACTAGGGCTGTTTGTATCTTCCATGCTAGGCCGGTTATTCTCAAGAGGAGTGGACTTTGCTCCTCACTCACGAGAAAATGGCTGGTCACCGGGATGCGCAGTCCCATGCTCAAATCAAATCAAAATAATTGCAAACAAAACTCCCCCAGGATTGTTGTTAGTTGGAGGCACCCGTTGTTTCGGGCAAGCCATGGATTGATGCTTGTTGGTGGAGGGGGAGTATAAACTTTACCGTTCTATTTGGGAACCGCTTATAATGTGTGTAGCATGGAAGATATCAAGATCTCTTGATTTTTATGTTGACAATGAAAGTAGACCACCCAAAATGTTATTATCTCTGTTTCAAAAATCGAGCTCTGGCACTGCTACGTCTTGAGCTTGCGTTGGTTTTCCTTGAAGAGGAAAGGGTGATGCAGCACAATAGCGTAAGTATTTCCCTCAGTTTTTGAGAACCAAGGTATCAATCTAGTAGGAGGCTCCTCACAAGTCCCACGAACCTACACAAGCAAACAAAGAACTCGCAACCAACGCGATAAAGGGGTTTTCAATCCCTTCACGGCCACTTGCGAAAGTGAGATCTGATAGAGATAATATGATAAGATAAATATATTTTTGGTATTTTATAATATAGATGCAGAAAATAAAGATGCAAATAAAAGTAGATTGGAAACTTATATGATAAAAGATAGACCCGGGGGCCATAGGTTTCACTAGAGGCTTCTCTCAAGATAGCATAAGTATTACGGTGGGTGAACAAATTACTGTCGAGCAATTGATAGAAAAGCGAATAATTATGATGTTATCTAGGCATGATCATGTATATAGGCATCACGTCCATGACAAGTAGACCGACTCCTGCCTGCATCTACTACTATTACTACACACATCGACCACTATCCAGCATGCATCTAGAGTATTAAGTTCATAAGAACAGAGTAACGCATTAAGAAAGATGACATGATATAGAGGGATAAACTCAAGCAATATGATATAAACCCCATCTTTTTATCCTCGATGGAAACAATACAATATGTGTCTTGCAACCCTTTCTGTCACTGGGTAAGAACACCACAAGATTGAACCCAAAGCTAAGCACTTCTCCCATGGCAAGAAAGATCAATCTAGTAGGCCAAACCAAACCGATAATTCGAAGATACTTGCAAAGATAACTCAATCATACATAAAAGAATTCAGAGAAGATTCAAATATTATTCATAGATAAACTTGATCATAAACCCACAATTTATCGGATCTCGACAAACACACCGCAAAAAGAGATTACATCGAATAGATCTCCACAAGAGAGGGGGAGAACATTGTATTGAGATCCAAAAAGAGAGAAGAAGCCATCTAGCTAATAACTATGGACCCGAAGGTCTGTGGTAAACTACTCACAACTAATTGGAGGGGCTATGGTATTGATGTATAAGCCCTCCGTGGTGGATTCCCCCTCAAGCAGAACACCGGCGACGGCTCCAAGATGGGATCTTGCGGATATAGAAGGTTACGGTGGTGGAAATATTTCTTCGGTGGCTCCCTGGATGTTTTTGGGGTATGTAGGCTTATATAGGAGGAAGAAGTACGTCAGTGGCCGCCCGAGGGGCCCATGAGACAGGGGGGCACGCCCAGGAGGGGTGGGCGCGCCCTCCTATCTCGTGGCCGCCTCGGCTGCTTCTTGGCTTTCACTCCAAGTCCTCTGGATCACGTTCGTTCCAAAAATCACGCTCCCGAAGGTTTCATTCCGTTTGGACTCCGTTTGATATTCCTCTTCTTCGAAATACTGAAATAGGCAAAAAAACAGCAATACGGGCTGGGCCTCCGGTTAGTAGGTTAGTCCCAAAAATGATATAAATGTGTAAAATAAAGCCCATAGACATCCAAAACAGGTAATATAATAGCATGGAACAATACAAAATTATAGATACTTTGGAGACGTATCAAGCATTCCCAAGCTTAATTCCTTCTCGTCCTCGAGTAGGTAAATGATAAAAGTAGAATTTTTGATGTGGAATGCTACCTAGCATAATTCTCAATGTAATTTCTCTTTATTGTGGCATGAATGTTCAGATCCAAGTGATTCAAAATAAAAGTTCATATTGGCAAAAGAAATAGTAATACTTCAAGCATACTAATAAAAGCAATCATGTCTTCTCAAAATAACATGGCTAAAGAAAGTTCATCCCTACAAAATCATATAGTTAGGCTATGCTTCATTTTCGTCACACAAAGATGTTCCCAACTTCTATACCCTCGATGACAAGCCAAGAAATTGTTTCGTACTTAAATAATCTCAAACTTTTTCAACCTTCACGCAATACATGAGCGTGAGCCATGGATATAGCACTATCGGTGGAATAGAATAATGATTGGGGATTGTGTAGAGAAGACAAAAAAGGAGAAAGTCTCACATTGACGAGGATAATCAATGGGCTATGGGAATGCCCATCAATTGATGTCAACATGAGGAGTAGGGATTGCCATGCAACGGATGCACTAGAGCTATAAATGAATGAAAGCTCAACAAAAGAAAACTAGTGGGTGTGCATCCAACTTGCTTGCTCACGAAGACCTAGGGCATTTGAGGAAGCTCATCGTAGGAATATACAAGCCAAGTTCTATAATGAAAAATTCCCACTAGTATATGAAAGTGGCAACCTATGAGGCTCTCTACATGAAATCATGGTGCTACTTTGAAGCACAATATATGAGACTCACTACATGAAGAATAAGGTGCTACTTTGAAGCACAAGTGTGGAAAAAGAGATAGTAGCATTGCCCCTTTATTTATTTTCTTTTTTTCTTTTTCTTTTTTTTCTTTTTTTCTTTTTTTCTTTTTTTCTTTGGCCTTTCTTTTTTCTTTTGGCCTTTCTTTTTTTCTTTTTGGGCAATGCTCTAATAATGATGATCATCACACTTTTATTGATTACAACACATGAATTACAGCTCGAAACTAGAATAAGATATGACTCTATATGAATGCCTCCGGCGGTGTACCGGAATGGTGCAATGAATCAAGAGTGACATGTATAAAAATTATGCCTGGCGGCTTTGCCACAAATACGATGTCAACTACATGATCATGCAATGGCAATATGACAAAAGTAATGTATGTCATGATGATGATGAACGGAACGGTGGAAAGTTGCATGGCAATATATCTCGGAATGGCTATGGAAATGCCATAAATATGTAGGTATGGTGGGTGTTTTGAGGAAGATATAAGGAGGTTTATGTGTGATAGAGCGTATCATATCACGGGGTTTGGATGCACCGGCGAAGTTTGCACTAACTCTCAAGGTGAGAAAGGGCAACACATGGTACCGAAGAGGCTAGCAATGATGGAAAGGTAAAAGTGCGTATAATCCATGGACTCAACATTAGTCAGAAGAACTCATATACTTATTGCAAAAATTTAGAAGTCATCAAAAACCAAGCACTACGCGCATGCTCCTAGGGGGATAGATTGGTAGGAAAATACCATCGCTCGTCCCCGACGGCCACTCATAAGGACGCACAAGCCAGGTACACTTCATGCTTCAAATTTGTTACACAACTTTAACCATATATGCATGCTACGGGACTTGCTAACTTCAACACAAGCATTATTTAAATTCATAATCACCCAACTAGCATGACTTTAATATCACTACCTCCCTATCTCAAAACAATTATCAAGTATCAAGTTGATCAGGGCATCCAATTCACTTCCTATGATAGTTTTTATTATACCCAACTTGGATGCTCATCATTCTAGGATCAATTTATAACCATAGAAAATACTATTCTGTTCTAAAAGACTCTCAAAATAATATAAGTGAAGCATGAGAGATCAACAATTTCTTCAAAATTAAACCACCGCCGTGCTCTAAAAGATATAAGTGAAGCGCTAGAGCAAAAACTATCTAGCTCAAAAGATATAAGTGAAGCACATAGTATTCTAGTAAATTTCAATCAAGGAGGCTTCTCCCAAAAGGTGTGTTACAGAAAGGATGATTGTGGTAAACTAAAAAGCAAAGACTAATATAATACACGACGCTCCAAGCAAAACACATATCATGTGGCGAATAAAAATATAGCTCCAAGTAAAGTTACCAATGAATGAAGACGAAAGAGGGGATGCCTTCCGGGGGCATCCCCAAGCATAGGCTTTTGTCTATTCTTGAATATCTTGGGGTGCCTTGGGCATCCCCAAGCTTAGGCTTTTGCCACCCTTTATTCCATAGTATCAAATCTTTACCCAAAACTTGAAAACTTCACAACACAAAACTCAATAGGAAATCTCATAAGCTCCGTTAGTGAAAGAAAACAAAACCACCACATAAGGTACTGTAATGAACTCATTATTTATTTATATTGGTGTTAAACCTACTGTATTACAAGTTTTCTATGGTTCATACCCTTACATACTAGCCATAGATGCATCAAAATAAGCAAACAACACGCGAAAAACAGAATCTGTCAAAAACAGAACAGTCTGTAGCAATCTGTAACTAACGCAAACTTCTGGTACTTTAAAAATCCTACCAAAATAGTACGTCCTCAAAAATTTGTTTATTGAACAGCAGCAAAAAGAATCAATGCAAAATCTCGTTTATGTGATTTATTGAATTTTTTCTCGTGAGCGCAAAGTTTCTGTTTTTCAGCAGAATCAAATCAACTCATATCATAGGTTATCCTATAGGTTCTACTTGGCACGAACACTAAATAAAACATGAAAACACATCTAAACAGAAAGTAGATGCAAGATTTATTGAATAACAGCAAGTAAAAATATTGGGTTGCCTCCCAACAAGCGCTATCGTTTAACACCCCTAGCTAGGCATTGATAATTTTAATGATGCTCACATGAAACACAAGAATTGAAGCACAAAGAGAGCATGAAGAAACACGTGAAAAACAAATCTAAGTCTAACATACTTCCTATGCATAGGCATATTATAAGCAAACAAATTTGCAAGGCAAGCAAAAACTAGCATATGCAATGAAGAAGAAAGAGACGATAGCAATCTCAACTTGACGAGAGGTAATTTAATAAGATAAAAATTTCCACGACCATATTTTCCTCTCTCATAATAATTACATGTAGGATCATAGGAAAATTCAACAAAATAGCTATCACAAAACATATTCTCAACATGATCCACATGCATGCAAAGTTGACACTCTTCCAAGATAGTGGGATTAACATTAACTAAAGTCATGACCTTTCCGAACCCACTTTTATCAAAAATATCATAAGATTGAACATACTCCAAATATGTGGGATCTAAAGTTGACACTCTTCCAAACCCACTTTCAATATTATTGCAAACACTATTATCAATCTCATATTCATCATGGGGCTTAAATAAATTTTCAAGGTTATAATAAGAATCACCCCAATCATGATCATTGAAACAAGTAGTAGACATAGCAAAACTAGCATCCCCAAGCTTAGGGTTTTGCATATTATTAGCACAATTGACATCAAGAGAATTTATAGGAAAATCATTGCAATCATGCTTTTTATTCAAGGAGTTATCGTGAATCTCTTCATTAATTTCTTCATCATAATTTTCAGATTCACAAATTTTGAGCAAAACTTCATAAAGATAATCTAGTGCACAAAACTCACTAGCAATTGGTTCATCATAATTGGATCTCTTAAAAAATTAGCAAGTGGACGAGGATCCATAGATCTTAGGTTCTCTGTTTAGCAATAAATAAACAACTATTCCAACCAAACGAACCAAGTAAGACATCAAAGCAAAAAGACGGACAGAAGAAGGGCGAATAAAATGGCAAGGGTGAAGTGGGGGAGAGGAAAACGAGAGGCAAATGGCAAATAATGTAAATGCGAGGGAGATGAGTTTGTGATGGGTACTTGGTATGTCTTGACTTGAGCGAAGACCTCCCCGGCAACGGCGCCATAAATCCTTCTTGCTACGTCTTGAGCTTGCGTTGGTTTTCCTTGAAGAGGAAAGGGTGATGCAGCACAGTAGCGTAAGTATTTCCCTCAGTTTTTGAGAACCAAGGTATCAATCCAGTAGGAGGCTCCTCACAAGTCCCACGAACCTACACAAACAAACAAAGAACTCGCAACCAACGCGATAAAGGGGTTGTCAATCCCTTCACGACCACTTGCAAAAGTGAGATCTGACAGAGATAATACGATAAGATAAATATATTTTTGGTATTTTATAATATATATGCAGAAAATAAAGATGCAAATAAAAGTAGATTGGAAACTTATATGATAAAAGATAAACCCGGGGGCCATAGGTTTCACTAGAGGCTTCTCTCAAGATAGCATAAGTATTACGGTGGGTGAACAAATTACTGTCGAGCAATTGATAGAAAAGCGAATAATTATGATGTTATCTAGGCATGATCATGTATATAGGCATCACGTCCCTGACAAGTAGACCGACTCCTGCCTGGATCTACTACTATTACTCCACACATCGACCGCTATCTAGCATGCATCTAGAGTATTAAGTTCATAAGAACAGAGTAACGCGTTAAGAAAGATGACATGATGTAGAGGGATAAACTCAAGCAATATGATATAAACCCCATCTTTTTATCCTCGATGGCAACAATACAATACGTGTCTTGCAACCCTTTCTGTCACCGGGTAAGAACACCGCAAGATTGAACCCAAAGCTAAGCACTTCTCCCATTGCAAGAAAGATCAATCTAGTAGGCCAAACCAAACTGATAATTCAAAGAGACTTGCAAAGATAACTCAATCATACATAAAAGAATTCAGAGAAGATTCAAATATTATTCATAGATAAACTTGATCATAAACCCACAATTCATCGGATCTCGACAAACACACCGCAAAAAGAGATTACATCGAATAGATCTCCACAAGAGAGGGGGAGAACATTGTATTGAGATCCAAAAAGAGAGAAGAATCCATCTAGCTAATAACTATGGACCCGAAGGTCTGTGGTAAACTACTCACAACTCATTGGAGGGGCTATGGTGTTGATGTAGAAGCCCTCCGTGGTGGATTCCCCCTCTGACAGAACACCGACGACGGCTCCAAGATTGGATCTCGCAGATACAGAAGGTTACGGTGGTGGAAATATTTCTTCGGTGGCTCCCTGGATGTTTTCGGGGTATGTAGGCTTATATAGGAGGAAGAAGTACGTCGGTGGCCGCCCGAGGGGCCCATGAGACAGGGGGGCACGCCTAGGAGGGGTGGGCGCGCCCTCCTATCTCGTGGCCGCCTCAGCTGCTTCTTGGCTTGCATTCCAAGTCCTCTAGATCACGTTCGTTCCAAAAATCACGCTCCCGAAGGTTTCATTCCGTTTGGACTCCGTTTGATATTCCTTTTCTTCAAAATACTGAAATAGGCAAAAAAAAACAGCAATACAGGCTTGGCCTCCGGTTAGTAGGTTAGTCCCAAATATGATATAAATGTGTAAAATAAAGCCCATAGACATCCAAAACAGGTAATATAATAGCATGGAACAATCAAAAATTATAGATACGTTGGAGACATATCAGGCACCTCTACAAATCCCTGCTTCCCTCTGCGAAGGGCCTATCTATTTACTTTTATGTTGAGTCATCACCCTCTTATTTAAAAGCACCAGTTGGAGAGCACCTCTATCATTTGCTTGCATTACTATTAGTTTATATTGGTTATGACTATGACTGGATCTCTTTTACCATGAATTACAATATTTAGTCAGTCCTTGATCTTTAAAGGTGCTCTGCATTTATGTTTTGCGATCTCAGAAAGGGCTAGCAAGATACCATCTTGTTACATCATATTATGATTGTTTTGAGAAAATGTTGTCATCCGAGTTTTATTATTATTGCTCGCTAATTGATTATGCCATTGATATGAGTAAAATGAGACCTAAGTGCTATTGTGAATATGGTTAGTTCATAATCTTTGCTGAAAACTTGAATGCTGGCTTTACATATTTACAACAACAAGAGCAAACAGAGTTTGTAAAAGTTTTTCTTTATCACTTTCAGTTTATCAACTGAATTGCTTGAGGACAAGCAAAGGTTTAAGCTTGGGGGAGTTGATATGTCTCCGTCGTATCTACTTTTACAAACACTTTTGCCCTTGTTTTAGACTCTAACTTGCATGATTTGAATGGAACTAAACCGGACTGACGTTGTTTTCACCAGAACTACCATGGTGTTATTTTTATGCAGAAATAAAAGTTCTCGGAATGACCTGAAACTCCACGGAAGTTATTTTTGGAATTAATAGAAAATACTAGCGAAAGAATCAAGACCAGGGGGCCCAAACCCTGTCCAAGAGGGTGGGGGGCGCCCCCTCTAGGGCACGCCCCCTGCCTCGTGGCGCCCCTGGTGCTCCACCGACCTCAACTCCAACTCCATATATTCACGTTCAGGGAGAAAGAATATCAGGGAGAAAGATTCATCGCATTTTACGATATGGAGCCACCGCCAAGCCCTAAACTCTCTCGGGAGGGCTGATCTGGAGTCCGTTCGTGGCTCCGGAGAGAGGAATCCGTCGCCGTCGTCATCATCAACCATCCTCCATCACCAATTTCATGATGCTCACTGCTGTGCGTGAGTAATTCCATCGTAGGGTTGTTGGACGGTGATGGATTTGATGAGATTTACCATGTAATCAAGCTAGTTTTGTTAGGGTTTGATCCCTAGTATCCACTATGTTCAGAGATTGATGTTGCTATGACTTTGCTATGCTTAATGCTTGTCACTAGGGCCCGAGTGCCATGATTTCAGATCTGAACCTATTATGTTTTCATGAATATATGTGAGTTCTTGATCCTATCTTGCAAGTCTATAGTCACCTATTATGTGTTATGATCCGACAACCCCGAAGTGACAATAATTGGGATACTTCTCGGTGATGACCGTAGTGTGAGGAGTTCATGCATTCACTAAGTGCTAATGCTTTGGTCCGGTACTCTATGAAAAGGATGCCTTAATATCCCTTAGTTTCCATTAGGACCCCGCTGCCATGGGAAGGTAGGACAAAAATGTCATGCATGTTCTTTTCCATAAGCACGTATGACTATATTCGGAATACATGCCTACATTACATTGATGAACTGGAGCTAGTTCTGTGTCACCCTATGTTATAACTATTACATGAGGAATCACATCCGACATAATTATCCATCACCTATCCAATGCCTACGAGCTTTTCACATATTGTTCTTTGCTCAGTTACTTTGTTGTTGCCACTGTTACAATTACTACAAAACTGCTACTGTTACTTTTGCTACTGTTACCGTTACTTCCATACTACTTTGCTACTAAATACTTTGCTGCAGATACTAAGTTATCCAGGTGTGGTTGAATTGACAACTCAACTGCTAATACTTGAGAATATTCTTTGGCTCCCCTTGTGTCGAATCAATAAATTTGGGTTGAATACTCTACCCTCGAAAACTGTTGCGATCCCCTATACTTCTGGGTTATCAAGGAGCTCATGCTTGACCACCCTACCTGTGAAGGGGAGACTTGGCTGGGTTCTACTCTGAAGACTCCATGCCTATGGCGGAAGGAGCTCATCAACCTTCCGAACTGGACGCCTCCGCCGCCTCCTCCTCCTCCTCCTCCGCCTACTCTTCCGGCGAGTGATCAGGGCACTCCGCCTCCTTGTCCGGCGCGTGGCGGCACTCCGCCTCCTTCTCCGCCTGCGCCGGCGCGCCCAACCAGCCAGCCTCCTCCTTCTCCGCCTCGTCAGCAAGGGCAGAAGAGACCCGCCGCCGCTCCGGCGCATCGTAGTCCTTCACCTCTGCCTCGTAAGCAACGAAAGAAGACAACCGCAGCCGCTGGGCCTGCTCCGGCGTCTAGCAGTACATCCAGAGGCGGGAGGCAATACAAATTCGGTCCATCTCTCAAGACTCCAGAGAAGTTACCATACGAGATGACCGAACATGAAAACGCGGAGATCTGTCAAGCCCAAGTGAAGGACTACTTCGAAACGCAAAGAGCTAAGAAACATCCACCTCCGGAGGAGAAGATAGATCCGGTGAAAGCGAATCGCACTTTGGATGCCCTGCAGCGACCACCACCGTCTCCGCCGCAAACCAACTATGAGCGCATTACTGAAAGGACATATAAGGAAGCGAAGCGGTCGGGAAGTACTTGTAGTGACAAAAGGTTACAAGAACAAAGAAGTGGGAAAAAATTCTCCAGCTCAGCGAACAAGCGAACCAATCGTGCCCCACGCTCAAGGTGTCTAGCGATATCGTCGCTAATCATCCGGGGATCTTCCCCGGTACCAATCCTGTGCACGACGACGATGCACATTTTGATATAATGGAGGTGGACGAATTCAGATACCAGTACGGGAAGCCTCTCGTCAAAGATGGAACTACTCTAACAACGATGATGCGAAGATTCCATGATTGGTACATGGAAACCTACAGAAAGTCTGGGACGAAGAAAATCGATACTTTGACACTAAAAGTCAAAGAGGAGCATGACCTCGTTGGAATTGAGCTATTGTCTGTTCTATTTGAGGAGTTCTTCCAGTTTTTGAATCAAAAGGCCCTCAATAAATTAACGGTCACTTGCTTCTGTTTGTAAGTACTACATATATCATTAAGTCTCTATATATATAGCTCAACCCTTTCATTGCATGCATATATAATTATCCTCACTATATTATGCAGATTAAAGATCGTCGAATGCAGAAAAGCTGAAATGTATGATATTGAGTTCATTAACACAAATCTCATAGATGAATATACGGTTACATTTCATGCCAAAGAAACCGAGGACAACTTGCTACGATCGTTGGTAATAAATCAAACCAAAGATACAATACTATTTCCTTACAACTTCAAGCGAGTATTACTGTCTTGTGCATATTCGGTTTCCCTTAATTATTACTCGAGGTTATAGTAATTAATGTAATTGATGAGTTATGCATCCGTGCACAGGTTCCACTATATTCTCCTAGAGATTAAGCTAGAGCAGGGACTAGTAAACGTCTTAGACTCGAGACGAAAAGATCCCGAGGACTATGCAGACATGTCTAAAATGCTCGACAAGTAAGTTGAATCGATCATTATCGCACCATATCGGTAACTTTGTTCATTTCATGATATCAAGTAATTGTTTTCTTTATCTCGCAGGGTTTGGAAAGTATTCACCGCACAAGTTCCGGGACTGCCGCGGGATATGCGATGGAAATATCCGAAAGTAAGTACTACTAGCTAGCTAGTTCCCCGCATCTCCCGTTGATTCTAGCTACTTTCATCAATGCCATTTATAATGCTTGATTATCAGTTTGATTGACCTCTATTTTCGTAAATTGCTTGTGGCAGGACGCCAAGAATAATTACTGTGGATACTACTTCTGCGAGTTCATCTACAACGCGACGGCCAAGAATAGGCGGGGCTACTCTAAAGAAAATATGAAGTGCGTAAGCAAAAATATTCACAAGTTTATTTTATTATCGTCATTTCTGTTGAGTTTCATTCATATATATATGTATTGACCCCCTTATTCAAATTAGATGTGGCAGATGCGGGATGAACTCCTACCACAAGATCGTATGCGAGCAATTCAAAAGGAATTGGTTGGATTCTTTCTTGACCACGTCATCAATAAAGCCAGAGAATACCATGCATATGGAAGTTGAGTTCATATGTTAGGGTATTGTAAGAAATCTTACACATTGTATATATATGTAGCCAGTAGCGTCGGTAAGATATATGAAAACTTGTTGTTCGACCAATCTCTCGGAGAAGGAGAGGTCGATCACTTCTCTCTATATATGTTCATGACGATCTTCTGTAATTAATGGTTTCCTTCATTTGCTTACTAGCTAGCTAGCGTGTCGAGTCCTCTCTATACGTATAGTACGTAGCATCGACCAATCACGGAGATAAGAGAGTACACTTCTCTCTATTATAGCTAGCTAACACAATATATGAAACCCCTAAATTAACCCTACAAAACCCCAAAAAAACCCAACCCCCCTCCCCCCTTTCAGAAAGAAAACAAAAAACCCAACCCCTGAACTGCTGACGCGTGGAAGCCTTTTGGTCACCAACCGGGACAAAAGGCCCCCCTGCTTGGGCAAGCGACAGTGGCCACGTGGTGCCCCATCTATCCCAGTTTCTGGGCGAACCGGGACTAAAGGTATAGGGCTTTAGTACCGACCCTTTAGTCCCTTTTCGGGAACCGGGACAAATGGCCCTCTTTCTACTAGTGTCCTTTCGGCGATGGAACTGGATAGCGCTGGTGTGCTGGACGTCCAAGCGATGCCGATGACATTGCTTTCATAGATGGCTGGCCTCCCTCGCGAGGTGGCTTCCTTCGCAACGTCGGTCCTTCATTCTTGTTTGAGGGCTCCAATGTCTAGTTATCTTTGCTTTTTGGGCATTGTTGCTGCCCCTGGGCTCCCTTTATAATGCCAGAGTTTTCTCTTTGTTTTTCCTGTGTCTTTCAGTGTTGTGTTCAATTGTATTGTCGGCTGTAAGGGCTTCCGTTTTTAAAGCCGGGCGCCATCCTCTTTTCTAGAAACTGAGCCTTACTATTTCGTCCTGTAGATTCTGTGAGGTGGCGGCTCACTCATACATGTTGTGGGTGACGTGGACATCATCATGAACACCAAGAACCTGTCGGCGTCGGTAGAGGCCATGTGGCCTATCTTGTATATAGCGTGCATTGGTTATGCATTTGTACAGACACATCTCAAAACCAAAACCAAGAAGCTGTAGGGGTCCTGCTTCAATGCCATTTGCAACATGATTGCAACCATATCATGCCTCATAAGCACTTGTGATCTCTGTTATGGGACTGGGGTGGGAACTTGATGGATGATCATGATCATCTATGTTCGTGGACACATTGGAGAAGAATCGAAGTTTGAAGCAACAGCTGAAACCTGATGGAGCGAGCATGAGGTGCGATGGATGATGAGCAAGAAAATAACATAGAGCTGGACCAACATTGTCTGGAGAGGAAGGAGAAAAAACTGTTTCCATTGTGTTTAGAGGGTTCACAAGGTCATGTAGGTGCCAGATTACCATAGAAGGGATTGATATATTTTTTTCGAAAAAAAGAATATATTAATATCACGAAGGTACCAACTACACCCGGCAAGGGATCGAGATAAGGCCGAGAGGAATGGAAATTTGAAATCATGTCTAAATGTATTAGATAGATACAAATTCACCGTATGGTTAAGTCTGTTTATGGGGATATTGCAATTTGCAACTATGGTGTTGTGTTCATTTTGTGCTACTTTCCTAATTAATTAATTTATCTAGAAATGAAACACGAGGTCTGCTTCTATGCTTTTGGGGAGTTTTTTGCACGAAGATTGAAGCGTATCAATGGTTCTGATTAGAGGTTTTAAACAACCAGCTTAGTGCGAGCAAAGGGTTGTTTCGTCCTTTTGTCCCTATCAATTTTTAGTTTCAAGTGGCCCCTTCAGGCTACCGGGCCGATGCAGAGGACAGAGCGGGCGAACCCTTTATGCATGGCAGACCCGATATGCATGGGGAGCGGAGGAGACGCAAAGGTCACTATGTTAGAAAGCCTCGGTTGGAGGATGATCACCAGCCGGGCAGCTCGTCCCTCTCAACGCTGAATTTGGATAACAGGAAAAGAGGGCCAAAGCAAGTGTGGGTGGCAAAGGGAGACTTGGACAGACAGGGTAACCACGATGGGTTCATTCGCGACACAAGGCGCAAGACGTCTTCAGTGTTTGACCGCATCGCTGAGAAGAATGATGGATCGGCGGACCCCGATGATCGGGGCCGCCGGGAACAATGAATATCTTAGCCTGGAACTGTCGGGGATTGGGGTTGGACTCGACAGTTAGCGAGCTCAGGGACCTGGTACGGTCGTACAACCCAGCGGTGGTGTTTTTGAGTGAAACAAAAAAGACAGCTAGAGCTTTGGAGAAACTGAAGTGGAGTTTGGGGTTTCGTGATGGGGTGGCCGTTGATTGCAAAGGGAAAAGTGGTGGTATTGCTCTGTGGTGGCGTGACACTGTGCAGGTGACGGTCCAGCCTTGATGTCAATATTTCATCGACGCCGCGGTCACTTTCGAGGGCAAGGCCTATAGAATCACTGGATTCTATGGTGAGCCAAAAACGGAACTCCGATCAAAATCGTGGGATGCGTTGAGATATCTCCGACGTCAGGAGGATCAACCATGGATCGTGGTGGGAGATTTTAACGAGGCACTCCTACTGACTGAGCAGCATGGTGGTAACTTTCGAAGTTTCAGGCAGATGGACGATTTCAGAGAGTGTCTGGCTGATTGCGGTCTGGCCGATTTGGGTTATTTTGGATACCCGTTCACATGGGATAATAGACGGGATGGGGCAGATAACATCCAAGTCGGGCTAGATCGGGCTGTGTGTAGTGATGGGTTCTTGTCTTTGTTTCCTCACACGTCTGTTGAACATATCATCACTGAGGAATCTGACCATAATGCTATCTTGGTTCGGGCTACGGCGACGGCTCCGACGACCAGACAGAATGGACCGCAGAGATTCATGTATGAGGAGATGTGGACCAAGCACGAGGGATATGATGCTATGTTCACCGAGGCGTGGAACCAGGTGGCTGACAATGGTTTGGGTGCTTTGAGCATGGGTGAGAAACTAAAATCAGTGTGTGGTGACATGCAGCACTGGGGCCGCACGGTCTTTGGATCGGTTCGGCGGAAAATCAAGAAGCTTAAGATAGATCTTGAGCATGCAAGGCAGCGAGCGCTTGTCTCTGGATCCTCGCTGGAGGTCCGGGACCTGGAGGGCCAGCTCCGTGACCTCTATGAACGGGAGGAAGTCATGTACAAACAGAGATCTAGAGTGGGCTGGCTGCGGGAGGGTGACAAGAACACGCGCTATTTTCAGAACCGAGCCAGTCACAGGAGGAGGAAAAACACCGTTCGGGGCTTGAAGCGTGAGGATGGTAGCAAATGTACCACGGATGAGGGTATGCATGCTATGGCTGCATCATTTTATGCCAATCTGTTCACTTCTGAGGGGTCCACAGGGACCGACAGGATATTGGAGCTTTTGGAGGGGGTCGTTACTCAGGATATGAACGGAGATTTGACTGCTGCTGTTTCAGACGACGAAATCGAAGAAGCTCTGTTCCAGATGGGGGCGACGAAAGCGCCAGGGCCGGACGGCCTGCCTGCGCTTTTCTACCAGAGACACTGGTCTCTGCTAAAACATGATGTGTGTGTGGTTGTTCGTGACTTCCTCGCGGGACACGCAACTCCGGAGTCCTTTAATGACACTACACTAGTGATGATACCGAAGGTAAACTCTCCTGAGCTGCTTTCCCAGTTCTGACCCATTAGTCTTTGTAATGTTTTGTACAAGGTGGCTGCCAAGGTTTTAGCTAACATACTCAAGAGGGTGTTGCGTGTTATGATATCGGAGGAACAAAGTGCTTTTGTACTGGGGAGGCTCATCGCGGATAATGTGTTAGTTGCTTATGAATGTGTTCATGCGATTCTCAAGAGGAGGAGGAAGAAACCTCTCTGTGTTGTCAAGCTCGATATGATGAAGGCGTATGATCGGGTTGAATGGGTATTTCTAGAGCAGGTGATGCGGCGTCTGGGCTTCGTGCAGGGGTGGATTGATATGATTATGCGGTGTGTAAGGTCTGCCCGCTTCGCTGTAAAACTCAATGGTGGCCTTTCCGATCTTTTTCTTCCTACCCGAGGGCTCAGACAAGGAGAACCACTATCGCTGTACTTGTTCTTACTTTGTGTGGAAGGTTTTTCTGCCCTTCTCAAGATAGCCCAACAGGAGAAATTGATCAATGGAGTGTCATTTGGGCGCACTGGCCCCCATGTGACGCACCTTCTCTTCGCCGATGACAGTATTGTGTTTCTGGAAGGGTCCTGGGGCAACTTGGTGGCCCTACGGAACATTCTTCAGGCTTACGAGCTCGCGTCGGGGCAAAGGGTGAACTTACAGAAGTCATCCATATTCTTTGGAAAGGGTTGCTCGGAGGATAGCAAGAATGAGTTGAAGGAAGTAATTGGAATTCAATCTGAAGCGTTAAGTGAGAAATACCTCGGCCTTCCGACGGCGGTAGGTCGATCTAAGGATGGCACCTTTAAATACATCCGTGAGAGTTCTAAAGGAAAAGTGATGGGATGGAAGGGCCAATGACTATCAAAGGCTGCGAAAGAAGTGCTTGCCAAATCTGGGCTGCAAGCGACACCGACTTTCACTATGAGCTGTTTTCAACTGTCAAAAAAAATGTGTCGGAACCTGACTTCTATCTCCTCTAACTTCTGGTGGGGATCAGCTCATGGTGAGAACAAGGTGCACTGGGTGGCCTGGGACAAAATGTGTTTGTCAAAGCGAGAGGGGGGGATGGGTTTTCGGAACTTTGAAGTGTTCAACCAGGCTTTGTTGGGCAAGCAAGCATGGCGAATTATGCAATCCCCGGAGTCGCTTTGTGCTAGGGTTCTGAAGGCAAGATATTTCGAAGATTCCTCGGTTATGAATGCTACGTGCCCCTCAAACGGATCCTTCATGTTCCGGAGCATCCTACATGGTCGGTACCTGTTGCGGGAAGGAGCTGTGTGGCGGATTGGAGACGGCTCCAAGATCCATATTCACCATGACAATTGGATTCCCCGGAGAAGCAGCTTGCGGCCACTGGGCCAAACCTTCATCCAGGGGACGACTCGCGTTGCCGATCTGTTGTCACCTGATGGAAACTCATGGAACACGACGAAGGTTGACGCAATGTTCACCCCAAGTGATGCTGCTGACATCAAGCAAATCCCCATAGGAGGACAGGGTGTAGATGATTTTCTTGCCTGGAACTATACCAAAGATGGCATCTACTCCGTTCGTTCTGCCTACCATCTTGCCATGGCTATGAGGAGGGTTCGGTCGAACTGCCCTGGATCTTCGTCCTCGGTCTCTTCTCATAGGAATTGGCTGGCCATGTGGAGTTCTCATGTCCCGAATAAGATCAAAGTGCATACATGGAGATTGCTTCGCAATGGGCTGGCCACGGGGTCTGAGCTGCTGCGAAGGCGGATCAAGCCGGGTATTTTCTGCCCTGCATGTGGAAGGGAGGAGACATTGCTGCACCGTTTCTGGAGCTGCCATCATTCGAGCCGGTTCTGGAGTGCGCTGTCTGAGTTGCGCTCTGTCCATGCTGCCTTTCCACCAGACGGCGCCCTATGTAACCATGAGTTGGGCCGGTGGCTCTGGAACTGGATGGGGGGGCGCTCGGGACGAGGAGAAGGAAATGGCCATGCAGGGCCTATATGGACTCTGGCTGGCGAGAAATGAGGCACGCGATGGGGTGCGGATTAAGAATCCTGAGGAGGTGGCTGCTAAAGTGTCCGGACTCATGGATGAATGGGCAGCGACGGTAATGAAGAAGACGAGGGTGACTGATAAACCCCCACCTGAGAAGTGGATGCCTCCGGAGACGGGCTGGGTCAAGTTGAACGCGGATGGTGCTGTCTCCTTGGCATCCGGCAATGGTGGCGGTGGTGTGGTCGCAAGAGATCACGAGGGGGCTTTTCGTGGTGCGTCGGCGCAACCTTTCCCAAACTGTTCCAGACCGGAGCTGGCCGAGTTGATGGCTTGTCGTCAGGCATTAGTCTTTGGGCGGCAGCTGGGCATCCATCGGGTTCACGTCGAAATGGATTGCAGGGAGGTAGTTAGCATGGTAAATTCGACGACAAGAAACCTGTCGGCTGCTGGGCCAATTGTGGAAGATGTCAAAACGCTTATGCGAGGCTGGGTGGGATGTAAGATCACGTGGAGGAGAAGAACGGCGAATCGTGCTGCCCACACTCTTGCAAAGGTTGCTGTAGGCGATGGCATTTCTCAGGTCTGGAGGAATGCTCCCCCTGATTGTATTCTCTCTGTAATAGCGAACGAGCTACCTGACTCTGTTTAATCTAAGTTTATGCTTTCCCTCAAAAAAAAAAAAG
>NC_057813.1:720811685-720852148 GCF_018294505.1 Triticum aestivum
AAGCGAAGCCACGATCTCTCCTCGACCCCTCCTGTTCCTCGCCGCGATCCCCTCGGTGTCGCCGGCAGAGCTCCTCGCCGGCAGCCCGGGGGTACTCCCTCAACCTCCTCCCTCTGCTCGCGCCTCCCATCCTCTTCCTCCCGCAGACCTCCGCCGCTGACGCAACCGTAACCAAGTTTCCTCACCGCGATCCCCTCCACGTCGCTTCCTTGCCGGCAGCCCCTTCCGTGGTCTCCACGTCGCACGCCTCCGTCCGGTCTCTCCTTGCCGGCAGCCCGGGGTCCTCCTGCAGCCTCCTCATCTGACGCCGCCGGACGTTCTCTTCCTCGGAGGCCGCCGGCCAATCCCTACCCCAACGCCGCCGGCCCATCTTCCTTCTCCAACGCCGGTGCGCCTCCAGCTTTCGAGCTTCTGGCCCGGTCGCCGGTCTTCCATGGACCCTGACAGGTGCGTTTCTTCTCTCATTTAGAATTTCTGCATTTGGTAAGAGCTTCGAGAGATACTCTGTAGTAGAAAAACAGAATGTTTTCTTCTTTGTTGTTGTTTTCTTTTCATATTTTCATTTTTGTTGCTAGCTGTGAAGATGGGATGGGTGATTTGCATGGTGATTTATTTGGATACAGTACATCTGACAACCACAACATTGAGGTTAGATTGTTATGTTATAATTGGTTACTCGTGTTGAAGTTTATGTGTGATAGGGATAGAAATCATTATGAACTGAACTGATAGGTAGACTGTTTATATTTTATTATAGGAAAATAGCAATGTGATATGATCTCATGAGTCTGAAGCCATTCATGACATGTTTAGTAATTTGGGGGCAGAAAAATGAGGCTCTAGATGAGTATTGAAAAATTGTCTAGATGACCTTTGAAAGTGAAGAAGACTCCTATAACTTCTATAATGCATACGCTAAAAAGAAAGGGTTCAGTGTTAGGAAGGATATCGTGAGGCATGAGAAAAAAAATATGAGAAATTTCTATAGGAGATTTGTTTGCTCAAAGGAAGGGATTCATGATCCAGCCACGAGGGACATCAAGGACCGAAAAACAAGGGAAAGAGATGAGACTCGAGAGTATTGTGGGCTGAACTGAGCATTAGACTTGATAAGGAGAGTGGAATCTGGTTTGTGGACAATTTTGTAGATGACCATAACCACATATTAACAACTGTAGATAAACTCAATTTCTTCGTTCACATAGGAAAATCAAAGACCATTAGAAATCAGAAATAGTTATGATGGAATCGATGGGCCTCCATAAGTATCACATAATGGATGTGCACGAGTAGTGATAGAGCGGGCGCTGGATTTATCGATAAGGACCTGAACAATTTCTCATCTAGGTAAAAGAGGTCCGGAATTGCCGATGGAGATGCAAATGCTACAATACAGGTGTTGAAGGCTAGGAAGGATAACAATCCAGAGTTCTTTTTTGAGTACCGAGTTGACAAAGAAGGTCATTTGAAGGACCTATTTTGGTGTGACGGGCAGTCCCGAATGGATTACCAGTCGTTTGATGATGTTGTCGGTTTCGACAGTACATCTGGATGAACAGGTACAAGATGCCTTTTGTTCCATTTGCGTGACTTAACCACCATCGCAAACCACCATATTTGGATGTGGTATTGTGTCTGATGAGTGTGCTGACTCGTACATTTGGGTGCTTTGCACTTTTTTGAGGGTGATGTGTCAGGTAAAACCAAAGTCGATAATAACATACAGTGACAATGCAATGATCAAAGCGATCAATTAGGTACTTTCAGGAACAAATCATCGTATATGCGCATATTGAGAAGGGAATCAAGAAGCATCTTCACTTCTTATACCTCGACTTATTCAGGTCATTCATATACGAGGTTTTCTCACATGATTGTCTTTGAGAACAAGTGGAATGCATTTGTTGGAAGTACCGAACTAGTAGGAACCAATACTGGTTGAATAGAATGTATAGTAAAAAGAGGTTGTGGGTTGCGGCCTTTTTGTGCGACAAGTATCTCGTGTCCATGAAAACTAACCAACGGAGCGAGAGTCTGAATTCGGTTTGCATCTATATCTCAATGTTACATGTCCTTGTTTATATGCTAGAACACTATGAGGTATATGTTTCAAACATGCGTCGTAGAGAGGCACAATCTGATTTTGTTGCATCACAACCTTGGCATGTTGCTGTTACGGATAGTTGTGCACTTGAAGGTGCTGCAACACGTATTTTCACATTTGCTAATTTTCAGCTAGTTAGAGAACAGCTACAGAAGGTACACATGTTTGATGTTGGTGAGGTAATTCTTGAGGGAAACTATACGAGATATAATTTGATTTCTAACATCATACCTGGATGGACATTCTCAGTTGAGTACACGTCTTGGGGCTGATTCTGACATCAAATGCAGCTGCCCAAGGATAGGGCGTGATGGCTTACCTTGCAAGCATATTTTCCGTGTGCTAAAGCATGTTGGGATGCCACATATACCAAAGTGTTGTGTGTTGGAGCAGATGGGTGGCCTTCCTTGGCTTAGGCATAGTGATTTGCATATTTGGACACAGAAGCAAGCACGGTATAATGAGTTGAGATCACTATGGTCTGAGTTGTTTGACATGGTATCCAACAGCGATGCTGATTTTGTGGAGGTGAAGGACTATCTTCTTAGTCACTTGTCCAAGAAGAGAAGTTGTTCCAAACCAGTCAATGATGCCCAAGCACATGGCAATAAGAATATTGGAAGTAGAGTTGTTCCCGAGCCTAGAGGTTCGGTGCTAGATCCCTTATGTGTACTCACCAAGGGCACACCTAAAGGAAGAATAAAATCATTTGATGAAGGCCAAAACCAAGACTATGAAGTCGATATCGTAAACCTGGTCATCATATCTGTATGTGCCCGGATGCAATGTAGCAATAGTAAGTTGTTGTTGTAGGTTGAGTTATATCAGGTACGAATTTGTATTTGCATTTTGTAATTTATTTGTTGCGCAAACATTGTGTAGCCTGAAGTCTCATAACTTGCATATTTCATTTTTTGTCTTCTTGAAGGATCACTTGACAAAAGTAACTGAACCTGTGGGAGGAAGGCCATCATTGTTTAACGATACCGCAGAATATGTTCATTCTATCCAATCCTTATTGGTATTGGCATCAGGGACAACGTTTCTGTAAGTGCTGGGCTCTGACTATGCTATGATTATCTTCTGTTTTTCTTTAGATGTTTCGAACATGAATGCACCTTTGACTCTGACTTTGCTATCATTATCTTTCATGTTTAGATGTTGTAAACATGACTACAAGTGTGACATGGAAGAAAAGGAATGGTGGCTACCCAAACTGGGCTCTTGCTAGAGTAGTAAGAAAGGTACTGTTGCGGCAAGATGTCTCCCTTTTGATCTTTGGTAATAAAGCAGATGTAGGTCTTGAAATCTGTTGTTTTTCAGGACAAGGTTTGCTTGACCTGACAGATGAGAGAGCAGAGTTGTGTATCATTAGGTTGTGCAAACGAACATGGCAGTGTGTTGTGCAGGTGCGGACGTGCGGCATTCGGTGTGCCGGCTGGAATGGCTGGCTACGCCTAACGCGCATAAGGGCTAAGGAACCAGGATGCAACCAGCTAGATAATAGGCTGAATGCTACTTTTTCAATTCTAGGAGGTAGGCTTGAGCCTGTTCAAGCATGTCCCCGTCCGGTAGATTCACGTTGCCAACATAATTTTCTGAAATACCAGCATACCACAAACATAATTTTTAAATTACTACCATACGAACCTTTTTTTCTAGGAGCAAATCACAGTCCATATCCACCACATCACGTTGCCCATAGGATTTTTTAAAGTACCACCATACCACCGTTTTTTTTACTGCGAGCAAGCACTGTCCTTGTACATCACATCCCGTTGTTGTTGCTAACTAACTAACTAACATATTGAAGATAAATCCACTATCCGAAAATCTATAATAGAATTTGGAGTTTGTTATGTATTGCTACACCCCACGCCATTATCTCATATTTCAGGGCATGTAGGAGTCCTGTCAAGTTGGTGGTTTGGCGAAATCCTCAGCAGAACCTCGCACGCCGAGCAGCTTCCAATATATGCACTGTAAGTTGTCGTGAACTTCCCTCCCTTTTATCATTTTCACCTTGTCCATCTCGATTCTATCTGATGGAGTACATGTTTGTGGCAGATGAGAGTAGGAAAGTATGTCAGCAATCGATGTCTCTTTGCTAATAATTAACGGATCGACGTCATACTTCTCTTTCAATATAATTTCTGATGATATGGAGTTTGCTTGTTCATCGAAATCTCTATGTGAATTCGTGGAAAAATTGACCGATTCTCAAATTGAAGTCGTTAAAAAACTAGGTTTTGGATGCATTTTAAAAGTTAGAGAAATTAAACTGCGGCCATGTTTGTTATAGTTTATTATCACTTCATACAACCCAACAACTTCAGCTTTCAAAATTGGGGATGCGGATTTAGAAATAAACAACAATGATGTTTACTGTATCCTCGGTCTCCCTTTTGCTGGACCGGTAGTAAATAATATTAAACCACTGCCCACTGATAGTGCTATGGCCAACAAGTACATGAATAAAAATAATAAAAAATAATGATAAAAAATCGGGTGAAAGAAATATTAGACAATAAATGTGCAAACGAGCACTTCATCAAGATGTTCATGTTAGTATTTATGGGAATAGTTTTGGCACCTACATCCCACGAAGAAGTGCCGACGTTGTATTTGAGTCTCCTAGAAAATACAGCAAACATAAAAAAACATTAATTGAAATGAGTTCACACTTAGATTTCCGATGAACACATCCATAGTCTGGCTACAGGACATGTTCAAGTCATATAATTTAATTACCGACCAGTTGTTGTCATGTGTTTTCTTTCTTTGTACTGAATGATTCGTCAGATTGGCACTTTAAATGAAACATATGAGTGCATGATGATGATGCAAAGGCTGGGGTTTACCCCTTTTGGGAAAAAAATCAGTGTCCTCACAAAATAAAAATAGTACACCAAGGAGAATATCAAATGCTAGAGTTAGCAGTAGCAATTTCCATTGACAAGATATAACCATGAGGCAACACATCAAGAAAAGGGAACCAAATTAAAGTCAGAGTTTAACAAGAGAGAAGTGTTTCACGAGGTCTGCTTCTATGCTTTCGTTGAAGTTTTTTGCACAAAAATTAAAGCGTATCAATGGCTCTGATATGAGGTGCTAAACAACCAGCTTAGTGCGAGCAAAGGGTAGTTTCATCCCTTCGTCCCTATCAACTTTTAGTTTCATATGGGTTCCCATGTCCAGTAGCCAAACTATTGATGTTGTCCATCAGAAATCTCAGTGTGAACTCGTTTCAATAAATGTTTTTTATGTTCGCTATATTTCCAGGAGACTCAAATACAATGTTGGCACTTCTTCGCGGGATGTAGGTGCCAAGATTGTTTCCAGCAATACTAACATGAACATCATGATGAAGTGCTCGTCTATATATTTAGTGTCTAATATTTCTTATAGAAGATTTTTTATCATTATCTTTTATTTTTTTATTCATGTATTTCTCGACCATAACACTATCAGTGGTTAATGGTTTAATATTATTTACTACCGTACCAGCAAAAGGGAGACCTAAGATACAATAAACATCATTTTGTTTATTTCTAAATCTGCATCCCCAATTTTGAAAGTTGAAGTTGATGGGTTGTACGAAGTGATAATAAACTTCAACAAACATGGCCGCAGTTTAATTTCTCTAATTTTTAAAATGCATCCAAAACCTAGATTTTTAACGACTTCAATTTAGAATCGGTCAATTTTTCGACAAGTTCACGTAGAGATTTCTATGAACAAGCAAACTCCATACCATTAGAAATTAGACTAAAAGAGAAGTATGACATGGATCCGTTAACTATTAGCAGAGACATTGATCGCTAACATACTTTCCTACTGTCGTCCGTCACAAACATTTACTCCATCAGATAGAATCGAGATGGACTAGGTGAAAATGATAAAAGAGAGGGAAGTTCAAGAAAACTTACAGTGCATATATGAGAAGCTACTCAGCGTCCGAGGTTCTGCTGAGGATTTCGCCGAACAACAAACTTACAAGACTCCTGCGTGCCTCGAAATATGAGATAATGGCGTGGGGTGTAGCAATATATGCCAACCTCTAAATTACGTTATAGATTTTAGGATAGTGGATTTATCTTCAATTTGTTAGTTAGTTAGCAACAACAACGGGACATGGTGGATAAGGATTGTGCTTTCTCCTAGTAAAAAAAACCGTGGTACAGTGGTACTTTAAAAAATTCTGTTGGGAACATGATGTGGTGGATAAGGACTGCACTTGGCTCCCAGAAAAACGGGTGGTACGGTGGTACTTTAAAATATTATGTTGGCAACGTGAGTCTACCAAACGGGGACGGGCTTGAACATGCTCAAGCTTAACTTCCAGAATAGAAAAAATAGCATTCATCCTATTATCTAGCTGGTCCGGTTCTTTAGCCCTTAGGGCATGTACAATGGTTGATAAGATAGTCTTATCTTAAGTCTTGCATGTGATTTAGAGATGACAAATTTTTTTGTCTACAATGGGTCATCTCTTAGCCTTATCTTCAATAACTAGTAATTCCTAAAAATGTGGTGAGACATATTGTGCTAAGAGATCACCTCTTGTCTTCTCTTAAATAAGAGAAGACAAGCCTTTTTTTATGTGTTCTCTCTCCTCCACCTCATCATCTATCCTATGTGGCACTCCTAAGATAGCACCATTGTACATGCCCTTATGCGTGTTAGTCTTAGCCAGCCGGCACGCCGAATGCCGCACGTTCTTACCTGCACAGCACACTGCTACGTTCGTTTGCACAGCCTAATGGTATGCAACTCCGCTCTCTCATCCGTCAGGTTAAGAAGATTTCCAAACCCTGTCCTGAAAAAAGAAATAGATTTCAAGACCCACATCTGCATTATGACCAGAGATCAAAAGGGACACATCTTGCCGCAACAGTACCTTTCTTACTAGTCTAACAACAACCCAGGTTGGGAAGCCACGGTTCTGTTTCTTCCAGGTCACACTTGCAGTTATGCTTACAACATCTAAACAAGAAAGTTATCGATAGAAAAGTCAGAGTCACAGGTGCATTCATGTTCAAAACATCTAAAGAAAAACAGAAGATAATGATAGCTTAGTCAGAGCGCAGCACTTACAGAAACGTTGTCCCTAATGCCATTACCAAATACCGATTGGATAGAATGAACATATTATGTGGTATCAGTAAACACAATGATGGCCTTCCTTCCACAAGTTCAGTTATTTTGGTCAAGTGATCCTTCAAGAAGACAAAAAAAATTAAATATGGAAGTTATGAGACCTATGCTACACAATGTTAGCGCAACAAAGAAATTACAAAATGCAAATACAAATTCGTACCTGATATAACTCAACCTATAGCAACAACTTACTGTTGCTGCATTGCATCAGGGCTCGTACGGTTATCATGACCAGGTTTGCGACATCGACCGCATTGTCTTGGTTTTGGATTTTCATCAAATGATTTCAATCTTCCTTTAGGCGCACCCTTGGTGACTACACATAAGGGATCTAGGGTCGAACGTCGAGGCTCGGGAATAGCTCCACTTCCAATATTCTTATTTCCATGTGCTTGGGCATCATTGACTGGTTTGGAACAGTTTCTCTTCTTTGACAACTGACTAAGAAGATATTACTTCACCTCCACAAAGTTATCATCACTGTTGGATACCATGTCAAACAACTCAGACCTAGTGATCTCAACTCATTATACTGTGCTTGCTTCCGTGTCTAAATATTCAAATCACTATGCCTAAGCGAAGGAAGGCCACCTTTCAACTTTTGGACATTTGCTGCAACACACAACACTTGGGTACATGTGGCATCCCAACATGCTTTAGCACAAGGAAAATATGCTTGCAAGATAAGCCATCACGCTCTATCTTTCGACAACTACATTTGATGTCGGAATGAGCCCTAAAACATGTGTACTCAACTGAGAATGTTCGTCCAGGTATGATGTTAGAAATTAAATTATATCTCGTATAGTTTCCCTCAAGAATTACCTCACCAACATCAAACATGTGTACCTTCTGTAGTTTTTCTTGAACTTGCTGAAAATTAGCAAACATGAAAATACGTGCTACAACCTCTTCAAGTTTACGAATATCCGTAACAGCAACATGCCAAGATTGTGATGCCACAAAATCAGATTATGCCTCTCTACGATGCATGTTGCAAACTCATACCTCATAGTGTTGTAGCATATCAAACAAGGAGATGTAACCATTGAGATGTAGCTGCAAAACTAAATTCGGACTCTCGCTCCGTTGGTCAGTTTTCATGGACATGAAATACTTGTCGCACAAAAAAGCCGCAGCCCACAACCTCCTCTTTCTATACATTCTATTCAACCTGCCCAGGTTCCTACTAGTTTGGTACTTCCCAACAAATGCATTCCGCTTGTCCCAAAGACATCAGGTGAGCAAACCTCATATATGAATGACCTGAATAAGTCGAGGTATGAGAAGTGAAGATGCTTCTTGATTCCCTTCTCAATATGCCAAGAGCATACATGATCATTTGTTCCTGAAAGTACCTGACAGATTGCTTTGATCATTGCATTGTCACTGTCTGTTATTACAGACTTTGGTTTTACCTGACACATCGCCCTAAAAAAAGTAAGAAGCACCCAAATGTACGAGTCAGCACACTCATGAGACATAATACTACATCCAAATATGGTGGTTTGGCGATGGTGGTTAAGTCCCACAAATGGAACAAAAGGCATCTTGTACCTGTTCATCCGGTATGTGCTGTCGAACACGTCAACATCACCAAATGACCGGTAATCCATCCGAGACTGCCCATCACACCAGAACAAGTCCTTCAGATGACCTTCTTTGTCAACTCGGTACTCAAAAAAGAACCCTGGATCCTTATCCTTCCTAGCCTTCAACGCCCATATTGTAGCATTTGCATCTCCATCCGCAATTCTGGAACTATTGTACCTAGATGAGAAATTGAACAGGTCCTTATCGATAAATCCAGAGCCCACTTTGTCACTACTCGTGCACTGAAAGACATCCATTATGTGATGCTTATAGAGGCCCATCGATTCAATCATTACTATTTCCGATTTTGGATGGCTTTGATTTTCCTATGGGAACAAAGAAATCGGGATTCATCTGGAGTTGTTAATATGTGGTTATGGCCATCTACAAAATTGTCCACAAACCAGATTCTCAGCCCCACAATACTCTCGAGTCTCAGCTCTTTCCTTTTTTCGGTCCTTGATGTCCCTCGTGGCTGGATCACGAATCCCTTCCTTTGAGCAAACAAATCTCCTATAGAAAATCTCTCCTATTTTTTTCTCACACCTCACGATATCCTTCCTAACATTGAACCCTTTCTTTTTAGCATATGCACTATAGAAGTTATAGTAGTCTTCTTCACTTTAAAATTTCATTTGGACAATTTGCAATACTCATCTAGAGCCTCATTTTCCGCTCCCAAAATAGTAAACATGGCATGGATGGCTTCAAATTAACTCATGAGATCCTGCCACATTGCTATTTTCCTATCATAAAATATAAATATATTTGGTTGCAAATTAGGAAATGGTGGAGCATAATATGGGATGTATTTTATCATAATAAATCATATAGTCAGCTCAGCCTAGTTGTTCATGGGCCAGTAATGGACGCTCCTCTACAGTCAAGTACTTACTGTACCAGTGCTGTACCAGACGTATCTGCCGTCCGTTGCAATCCGATGGCTTTCCTTCATCTTCCTCCCCCATCAGTCTTTGCAACAATGGAGGATCCCAAATACCACCACGACGATGGCCTTTGAATTGCACCGGTAAGGAAGCGGCCGTCCACATACATAACCGAATACAAATGGGGTACGTCATTACCGATTCTCATATCCCAACGCTGGACCTGGTGAGAATCGGCTTGCCATGGCTCGGGCTCATCATGGTTGAGTTCCAGGCTTCCAGCTGCAATGGCTCATGAATACCACACACTGCAGCCCGAACGGCTTCTATGTGTGTTTGAGTCTACGGTTTTGCCCCTTTCAAATACTCCTGCCAGTCCAAAATATAAGGTGCATTAGCTTTTGAAAAGTCAAACTTCTCTATGTTTGATTGAGTTTATAGAGAGAAATGTCAATATACAAGATACCAGATCAGTACCATTAGATTCATCATGGAATATATTTTCATAATTTATTTATTTTATATTGTACGTATATGTTAATTCTTCTACAAACTTGGTCAAACATTGAAATATTTGACTTCTGAAAAAAATAGACCTTGTATTTTGAGGAGTGATTACAACTAAATAATGTAGCATTTTCTGGATTTTATATCCAAATGGTATATTAATCTGGGTCCACATTAATCAAGATGAGTAGTTCCACCCTATCAGGTACAACTCAGAAATCCTTCGAAAAACAAAAGGCAACTCAGTAAGATTTGTCACCGAAATAAAATGAGTTTTCCAAACAGCTGCTTGCACCTAGTGGAAATTTTCTCCTTACCAAGTTTATACTATATTTGTAATCAAATCTTAATTTATAATGGATTATGTATCTTCATTTTAATGTTTTGGTTTAGAAGGTATTTATGATCCAGCAATTATACTTTTCTTTCAATCTAGTTTTATATTTTGTCACTTTTTTCTCTCTTTCTCTTCAACCATGGGGCCAAAAATTATGTTTGCCCAATCAGAGAATAGAAGAGTACGTATTACACTAGTCCACTAATTACGTGTGCTACCAAAATTGGCTTCAGGAATGTCGTCATTATGTGGCCACAGCCAGCCATAGCCATAGGTCAGTAGCAGAGCAGAGCAGGAGATGTTGTCATGTTGGCAACACCGTGATCACCATGTGCAAGCATCCTTGTGTAAGTCTTTATCATCGCTTCCAGAGGCAAACGATTAATTAATGCATACGCACGGAGACCGAGATGGGCATCTGCGACCTCCCGGCAGACTGCCTCGCCCTCGTCGCCTGAATTTTTGTCTAAAAAGACCACCTGCCGAGTTGAATGGCCAAAAAAAACCACCTTTAAAATAGATTGACAAAAAGGACCAGCAACAACGTGGCGGCAGGTGCGGCAGCCGACACGTGGCACCTGCCGCCACAGACGCCGGCGGCAGCCCCTACCGCCACGGGCGCAGGCGGCAGCCCGGGCTTAACAGGTTTTCTCGCGTCACCTGCAACGGGACGGACCGCCACGCAGCGAGGCTGCAGCTCTGCTGCGCGTGCACCGGGCCATGCCGCCACGGCCAGAGGCGGCACCCAGTGCGTAACGTAGCTTGTCACGCGGTAGCTGCAGCTCGGACCCATTCAAATGCATATCAACTTGGAAAAACTAGTACTTGGGTTAACGTGGGTTAATGGATAGAATCGTTTTTTTCCGGCCGGCAGTTCATACAACTCGAGTCAGTCCGCCGTACTTATGCGGCTACACTAAACAATAGCCCAGCCCGATTAAACAAAGCGGCATGGCCACCTGGCCCGTCGCAGCGCGCGCAGCCTCAGTAGCTGCCGCCTTGCTGCGTGGCGGCATGGCTCATCACTTCGGTCCATCCCGTTGCAGCTGACGCGCGGACGAGAAAACCTGTTAAGCCTAAGCTGCCGCCTGTGCCCGTGCCGGCAGGGGCTGCCGCCGGCGTCTGTGGCGGCAGGTGCCATGTGTCGGCTGCCGCACCTGCCGCCACGCTGCTGCTGGTCCTTTTTGTCAATCTGTTTCAGATGCGGTCTTTTTTGACAATTCAACTCGACAGGTGGTCTTTTTAGACAAAAACTCTCGTCGCCTCCCTGACCTCCCCCGGCGACGCCTGCAGGCTGGTGGCCACCACCCAGGCTCTCCGGGCGGCTGCCGACTTCGACGAGGTCTGGGGAAGCTTCCTCCCAGCCGACTGCGTCGACATCCTCGCGCGGTGTAGTACTGCCGGCGATGAGCACTGCCGGGAAGGCGAAACAAAGAAGGAGCTCTTCTGCCGACTCTGCGACTGCCCTGTCCTCCTGGATGGCGGCAAGCTGGTAATTGCTGTTGTCATAATTTGAAAATGCATGTGCGTATCAAGAGATCTCGTCTGACAATGGCGTCAATCGGCCGGGCAAGAAGAGCTTATCGTTGGACAGGCGTAGCGGGGCCAAGAAGTACATGGTACCAGCGAAAGCTCTGTGGTACGGGTGTTGTGGCTACCACTACGGAGGACTCGTCTGGTCACGCTGCCACCCTCACTCCAGGTTTCGCTTTCGTGGAAATACCTTAGGCTGCATTATTTAGGCCGCAGCACAACATTTCAACTGAGCCTTACTATTTCGTCCTGTAGGTTCCGCGAGGTGGCGGTTCTCTCGTACCTGTGCTGGGTGGACGCGGACGTGATCTTGAACACCAAGAACCTCTCGGGCGTCGGTAGAGGCTATGCGGCCTATCTCATATACAGGGTGCATTGGTTGCACGCAGACAGGGCTCAGAACCAAAACCAAGAAGATGCAGGGTCCTCCTCGTCCGCGGCCACTTGCTATCATGAGTGCAACCATCTCGTGCCTCAGAAGCACTCGCGGTCTCTGTTATGGGACAGAGGCTGGGAACTCGATGGATCACCATCGTCATCATCATCGATGTCGGCAGACACAATGGAGAAAAATCGAAGTCAGAAGCAGCGGCTGACGCCTGATGGAGTGGGCATGAGGAGCGATGGACAATGGATAGAGCAAGAGATTAACATAGAGTTGGGCGAGCAGTGTCTAGAGGGGAAGGAGAGCAATGTTTCCATTGTGTTTAGAGGGTTCACAAGGTCACATAGGTGCCAGATTATCATAGAAGGGATCGGGATAAGGCCGAGAGGAATGGGAAAGTTGAAATCATGGCTAACTTGATTAGACAGATAAATTCACTGTATTGTTAAAGTCTGTTTTGGGCAATATTGCAATTTGCAACTATGATGTTGTGTCAATTTTGTGCCTGGTACTCCCTCCGTCCGGGAAAAGTTGTCCAACACTTAGTTCATTTTCAAATTTGCAAAAAAAAACCTCCCACCTTCAAATCTCTTGCTAATCAGCCCCCGGCTCCTTCTTCCTCCTTTCTCTGTCGGTCGCGCAAGCAACCGTCGGCACCCGTCGTAGGGCCGAGTGTGTGACGACGGCCACGGCCTGCGCCGCCGCTGTGAACCGCCGCCGCCCGAGGCGGTCTGTGCCACCGCTGTGAACCGCCGCCGCCCGCGCCCACCTGCGTCGCCCGAGGCGTGCTGCGCCATCCACCTGCTCCTCCACGGCAACCACCTCGATGGGCGGCGGCTCCACAGCTGAAGGGCGCTGCACCGCCGTCATCCTCTCCCGTCGTGACCCCTTCTGCCACCCAGGGCTATGCCGCTACCCCGTCCCGCTAGCCAGGGCCTGCGCCGCCGCCAGGACCTGCCCGCGCCTGGGTCTCCAGCGCCTGGACCTAGAGCTCCCGGTGAGCCTGGAATTGAAGCTCATCCTCAACCTCGAGGTCCCTATCGTCTCCCCCCACTCCTCTCTTCGACCTGCTGCTCGTCTGCAAGTTGTTACTCGTCCCAGGCAGGCCTGCTCGTGTTGCTGCCCGGAGCTCCCCTGCTCATGCTGCTGCCGGTGAGAAGAAGCTCCAATTATTATACATTGCACTTGTTCATTAAGTTCAAACATAGAAGAAGCTCCCCTGCTCGTACTCAGTTAATGCATAACTGAATGTGTCCCTCAATGTCCAAAGTTCATCAGTTAACTGAATGTTAACATAAGTTAACTGAATCAATGTCCAAAGCACAGAAGTTTATGATCTACTGTTGCTGTCAATTTGCTGTTAATTGTTCTAATTAACTTGTGAGAGATACTACTAGCATCTTCTCTGCATCTAGATCAAATTGCAGTAGATTGTAATGATATAAGGAATGATGACTAAGTGGTTGGATGATGATTAAGGCTCGATAAGTCTTGCTAAATTCTGAAGATTAATCATGTAAACAATAAAGCAACTCTGAAGTCTAAAGCAACAACATCCAGGTCGGCTCTGATTTGCATTTGGCTAAATGTTTACCCCATAGTACTTCCCCTTTAGGCAGGCACTAACATTGATTATGTAATTTCCTCAAGATAAAAGAACATTATTCAGGAATTTAATATGTCATCACTTTTTTGAGCTGTTAGAGCACCCACAGGAGGAAAGGCTTTCAAAATGGTGGGCATTCACTTGTAGTTCTTCTTCATGTAGATAGGCCTTCCTACTTTCCAAGATTCTTACTCTGGATTAATTAGTTACACAACATAAAGAAGTAGAGTCACGTTGCTGGTCTATTGAGCATAAAATTAAACTTTCTATAAAAGCAGGGTTGTTAAGCCTATTCTCTACAAGATTACCTTTGTAGGACTATTACACACTATCGAATGTGAGCACATAATGTGAACTTTCCAAGATTAAGTTAACTTGTGAGAGATACTACTAGCATCTTCTCTGCATCTTCAGTAAATTATCATTTGGCAGTTTAAAAGAACTCATAAAGAGGAGTAGGAGCACATAACCATTTACGCCACAGTTGTCCTTGAAGATTCTTCTTCTTATAAACTGAATACAGAGAATTGATACGTCTCCAACGTATCTATAATTTATGAAGTATTCATACTATTATATTATCTGTTTTGGATGTTTAATGGGCTTTATTATACACTTTTATATTATTTTGGGACTAACCTATTAACCGGAGGCCCAGTCCAAGTTCCTGTTTTTTTTGCCTATTTCAGTGTTTCGCAGAAAAGGAATATCAAACGGAGACCAAACGGAATGAAACCTTCGGGAGAGTTATTTTTGGAACAAACGCAATCCATAAGACTTGGAGTAGACGTCAGGGAAGCAACGAGGTGGCCACGAGGGTCCAGGGAGCGCCCTACCCCCCTGGGCACGCCCCCACGCTTGTGGGCCCCTCATGGATCCCCTGACCGACTTCCTTCGCCTATATATACTCATGTGCCCTGAAAACATCGTGGAGCACAATAGATCGGGAGTTCCGCCGCCGCAAGCCTCTGTAGCCACCAAAAAGCAATCGGGGCCCTGTTCCGGCACCCTGCCGAAGGGAGGATCCATCACCGGTGTCCATCTTCATCATCCCGACGCTCTCCATGATGAGGAGGGAGTAGTTCATCCTCGGGGCTGAGGGTATGTACCAGTAGCTATGTGTTTGATCTCTCTCTCTCTCTCTCTCTCTCTCTCTCTCTCGTGTTCTTGAGGTGGCACAATCTTGATGTATTGTGAGCTTTGCTATTATAGTTGGATCTTATGATGTTTCTCCCCCCTCTACTCTCTTGTAATGGATTGAGTTTTCCCTTTGAAGTTATCTTATCGGATTGAGTCTTTAAGGATTTGAGAACACTTGATGTATGTCTTGCATGTGTTTATCTGTGGTGACAATGGGATATTCACGTGATCTACTTGATGTATGTTTTGGTGATCAACTTGCGGGTTCCGTGACCTCGTGAACTTATGCATAGGGGTTGGCACACGTTTTCGTCTTGACTCTTCGGTAGAAACCTTGGGCACTCTTTAAAATACTTTGTGTTAGTTGAATAGATGAATCTGAGATTGTGTGATGCATATCGTATAATCATACCCACGGATACTTGAGGTGACATTGGAGTATCTAGGTGACATTAGGGTTTTGGTTGATTTGTGTCTTAAGGTGTTATTCTAGTACAAACTCTGATAGATCGAACGGAAAGAATAGCTTCGTGTTAATTTACTAAGGACTCTTGAATAGATCGGTCAGAAAGGATAACTTTGAGGTGGTTTCGTATCCTACAATAATCTCTTCGTTTGTTCTCTGCTATTAGTGACTTTGAGTGACTCTTTGTTGCATGTTGAGGGATAGTTATATGATCCAATTATGTTATTATTGTTGAGAGAACTTGCACTAGTGAAAGTATGAACCTTAGGCCTTGTTTCCTAGCATTGCAATATCGTTTGTGCTCACTTTAATCATTAGTTATCTTGCTGTTTTTATATTTTCAGATTACAAAAACATATATCTACCATCCATATTGCACTTGTATCACCATCTCTTCGCCGAACTAATGCACCTATACAATTTACCATTGTATTGGGTGTGTTGGGGACACAAGAGACTCTTTATTATTTGGTTGCAGGGTTGTTTGAGAGAGAACATCTTCATCCTACGCCTCCCACGTGCACGGATTGATAAACCTTAGGTCATCCACTTGAGGGGAATTTGCTATTGTCCTAGAAACTTCTACACTTGGAGGCCCAACAACGTCTACAAGAAGAAGGTTGCGTAGTAGACATCAAGAATGAAATTTTTTGCATTAGTAAAATGGAGTACCAAATTAGTGAGTTCAGCAGAAAATGGAGTACCAAATTAATTACTCTAGATGGATCATGTATAGAGTTGCTTCCATGTGTTTTGTTTATAAAATTTTAGCAAACAATATAAATTTTAGATAACCACTGGTAGAAGCATGTGAGAACAAAAAAAAGTTAGAGCAAAGTGTTATGAATGTAATTGAAAATAAAGATAGCATCCATTATGCAAATGATCTTACTGGACCAAGATATCCTATGCACTACTCTTGTTATGATTATATGCTAAACATTCATAATTTGTACCCTTGTTATGATTATATGCTAACCATTCATATTTTGTACTCTTGTTATGAGTACAGAAAGGAGCACACAACTATGGATTTGAACTTGATCCTGGAAGAGGAAGATGAAGCTCAACAAGAAGAACAAGCTCAGCAAGGTGATGCTATTGATTTGAACTTGATCCCGGAAGAGGAAGATGAAGCTCAACGAGAAGAACAAGCTCAGCAAGGTGATGCTATTGATTTGAACTTGATCCCGGAAGAGGAGGATGAAGACATTGAATTGAATTGGTTTCCTGAAGAGGAAGAAGCTCAAGAGGCACAAGAAGATGCAGAAGTGGAAGAAGCTTAAGAAGATGCAGAAGTGGAAGAAGCTAAAGAAGCTGACGCACATAGCAATCCTAGAGGGAAGGACCTGATAGACAAGCAGAGATATGGTGTTTACTTTGCTCTGCGAGTAATCAAGCTTAGAGATGGACAGGTTCACCTGTATGACATGGTGCTCATTGCGACTATGCTGAAATGTTCACCTGCGAACAGTTACAAGAATATGGAATCTAGCCAAAAGACAACTTGCGGTAGGCCAAGAAGTTGATGTTTCAAGCAAGAAGAATAACAGTGGTAGGAAGAGGAAAGGATCTGTCGAGAATAACTACAATCCCTTCGAACAAAAGAAGAACAATCCATTCTCTCGCAAGGTGTTTAGGTGTTCCTCGATCAACCCTACATGACATATTTCAGTTGCAAGAGTTCAAGCCCATCACGAGCACCAGCAAACCCACCCTCAAGCCACAAAACAAGATAACGAGACTAAAGTTCTACCTATCCATGATGGATGAAAGATGGATATCAAGTCCTTGGCCTAGATTCAAACCAATGACAAATATGGTCCATATAGATGAGAAGTGGTATGACATGACTCGAGTGAAGAGTAGCTACTACGTATTGCCTGGATAAGAAGAACCAAATCGAACTGTGCACAATACTCATAGCATTGGGAAGGTAATGTTCTTAACAGTTGTGGCCAAACCTCGCTACAATGAAGATGGAGAGATGACATCTGATGGAAAACCACTACAAGAAATATGCTATCTTGTGACCTCCACTATTGGTCATTGAAAGGTCATAGTTTTTCATTTGCGACCTTTTTGTGACCAAAAACAGAAGGTCAAAAGCTGACGGTCGTAAACTGATTATAGCGACCTTCTCTGTGAGAAGGTCGTAGACGTTTACGACCAAAATATGCCTATTGTTCTGTTTTGGTCACTAGCAGCCTCCCCAGGCCACGTAGGCATCCGACGTGGCAATCTGATGTGGCACAAGAATCAGTCCGGTCCAATTTGATTTTCTACATGGGCCTAGCCCAACAATTCGGCCTTTTTAATGTATTTTTTTCCTGTGCTTTTATTAGCTACATGGGTCTGACCCAGTAATTCGGCCCATGTATTTTTTTAGGCAAGCCCTTTTAATATATGTATTTTATGTTAATTTCGGTTAGCTACATGGGCCTGGCCTACAATTTGGCCTTTTTATTTTCTAGCGCACAACATTTTGCAGTCAATTTATTTTTTATTTCCAGCTTTTTTTTCCCAGCTCCAGTTTACAGATGGGTCCCAAATGTCAGATTTTTCACAGCTTATTAATAAGTAATATATATATATATATATATATATATATATATATATATATATCAAACAGAGAGAAGAGAGAAAGCATATGAAAATCTTCAAATAACAGCTAAAATAAGTTTATTACAATATGTTATACAGAACAGAACACGTGAAACTACATACACTCATTCACATCACAACAACCAGTTTCCCTACACTCATTCACATCACATCAAACAGTTTAACCATCGAATCTTGCATACCCAGGAACTTCAAACTTCACCCAGATCCACACAATCATAAATATTGGGATCTACAAATAGACCGATCTGCCAGTACAAAAGCTAGCTACTCTTGGATACCACAGAACATGCTCTTCAACATGGGTAGAAGTCCTCAACGGAGTTCTACCAACAACACAAGTTATATGTGACTAAGTTTCCAGGAAAAATAATAAACTTGTAATACGGTAATTATTTTAAAAAATTGTTATCAGAAATGAGCTATCATGCGTGAAGATTCATGGCTTTCAAGCCAAATGATCAATCTTATGGCCACATTCATGCCATAGTTTGTTCAAATGATCTCATATTGTGCACAAGGGTACATCTTAGAAATCCAAACAATGTTGCCTAAGGAAGTTTTCATTTTCTTTGCACAGAAAATTCATTTTTCATTTTCTGAGTGCCCAAAAGGATGTTTTTTTGTGAAGGAACTACCAAATAATTGTTGCAAAAATGGACCAAATCAATTTTATAAAATACTAGGCCATATATAATGCACAATTGAAAAATGGTTGGGTGAAAAAAGTTTTGATCCACCTCTGGTGAAAAAGACAAATTGTCGTCGATTCAGTTGGAAACGGGTTAAATTTGAACTGCAGCTGCCTCATAGTTTGCTCTTTATTTTTTCCAAAAATCATTTCTAGGTAAATAAGTATCTATTTAATCAGAAATACATGGTTTGATGGCGAGACATCGAGGTTTGGACGGTGGCCGAGGGCCCCAACTCTAGAGCGCGTAAGCTCGCATGCCCGCTGCGTGGTCACCGTGTGACCGTGGCGTTGCCATGTGTTCTGGGCGGCCTAGGCATGTCTAGTGGGTTGGGCACTCCCCAGGTATGTGCTAGGAAGAAAATCACAACATAAGATTCTCACGAGGAGACCTATCGATGCTCAAACATGAATAAGCAGCCAAGTGTTTGATTTGCGGTACGGGAAATGCACATGGCTAATGGGAGTGAGTTTTGGCTGAGGATGATCAGTTACTAAGAAGACCGTCTTCACAAATTTTCACCTCAAAAGGAGGAGCCTAGGTGGTACTTGCTTTACAAAGTACCACACTGGACACAAATACGAATGTTGAAGCTGGGCTCAAAATAATGAATGGATTGAGCTGTCATTTGGTGGAGGATGGTTATTTGGGCATAGGAAAGCACTGTAGAAAATTGATACCATTTGGACATGCCAAAGTGGTACTTCCTTCACAAAGTGCTGCTCTGAACAGAATAGGAAAATGAATATTTTCGAATTATTTTTGAACTAGGCAAGGAATGTTTTTGACATATTTGATAAAGATATGATTCAAAACATTTATGAGAATTTTTTGGGAATTTTTGGAATAACAGAAATATAGGTTGCTTCACAACCTAGGGCAAAAACTGCCACATGGACATGACACATAGGCAAAACTGATGAGATGGCGCCTAGTCATCACAACCCACCATAATCTACAAGGCTATGACCATCTATATTGGTCATTAACAACTAGAAATAAGGCAGCGGACTAGCACTGTTTGCTTTGTGACCATTTCGTGTAAGGAAATTACGACCTTTCTGACCAAAATGGTCGCAATGGTTTAGGGTTTGGAGTCCCCCGAACAGCTTTTGACCAATTAGTCTGAAATGGTCATAGATCTATGACCAATTCTTCCAGGGTCACTGACAGAAGGTCACTAGTTGACATATTTCTTGTAGTGAACTTGGCATTTGGCCGTTTGTGGTACAGACCGAGGCACAACGAGCAAGCCACAAATAGAGTTGAGATCGGTGAAAGTTACTAGACCTGTGTGCAGAGATTACCTGATCAATAAAGTAATCCCTGCTATTTAGGACAAATGGCCTGATGCTAACGAGGACACAATGATTTTCATTCAACAAGATAATGCAACACCACATGTCCTTCCTAATGATGTCGATTTTCTAGAAGCCGTGGCACAGACAGATCTGGATATTCGACTATTGCAACAACCACCGAACAGTCCTGAGCTCATTGTGTTAGATGTTTGTTTCCACTGCTCCCTCCAATTCCTAACCGACTGTAGAGCACCTATGAATATTCAAGAATTGGTACAGGGTGTAGAGGAGGAGTTTGAGAACTACGATGCCCATAAACTGTTCAAAAGCTTTATGACATTGGAAGCAGTCATGGTCGAAGTGATGAAAGATCAAGAAGGAAACAACTACAAGATGCCACATCTGCATAAGGAGCGTCTACAGAATGCTAGAGAGGAAATAATCGGTGTATACTGCAGTCCTGAGCTAATTACTGACACCAAGGCCATTATAGAACAAGGAAATGAGTAGATAGAGAAAGGAAAAAAAGTAAGGGAAAGGGAAAAGGAAAAGAAAGGACAGGAGTATGTGATGTGGCATGCGTATGTATTGTGTCATGTGTATGGCTTGTGTCATGTGTATGTATTGTGTCATGTGTTCAATGAGAAGTGATAGGAAAAGAAAGGATCGAAGTATTTGGATTTATTTGAATTTATCTGAATCATTTGAATTTATTTGGATTTATTTGAATCATTTGAATTTATTTGCTTTATTTAGATTTATTTGAATCATTTGAATTTATTTGCTTTATTTGGAATTATTTGAATCATTTGAATTTATTTGCTTTATTTGAATTTATTTGAATCATTTGAATTTATTTGCTTTATTTTGATTTATTTGGATTTATACACCATTTGTCCAATTGCAAACATACCTAAAGTTTCCAATTGGACAGTAATGGCAAGATGCAAAATGGTGCTAGTAAATTCAGTTATGCAAAAAAAACAAGACTGAAACAGGGCAGTGTTGAGCATGTCCTAGCACTAGCAGCAAATTCAGGCCAGATTTAGCCAAATTGGAAACATTATTCCTGTAGAAACAATTCAAGCAGCACAAAACTCCAATTGAGGGAAATTATTTGAATTATGCACCTTCAAGCAGCACATATACTCCAAAGGGATTGTGGCTGTTCTCCTTCTGTTCACTATGCTCTAGAAATTTAGTTGGAGTATGTATTTGTCACTAGAAATAAGAACAAGGGAAGTCAATTTCAAATTGATAGACTGCAATAAACTTAATTGTGCTCCTATTAGTGCACAATAGTGCATAATCTATTGGTCTTTTGTGCCCTATTCCAAACTGAAAACTGCCACAATGCCTTAACTAAGAGTTGATAAAAACATGTCGTAAAACTTATTCAGTCAGTTAGATCCCCTGTTAAGTTAACTAAATTATTCAGTCAGTTAGATCTGAACAAAGCCTCTGAAGTAACCTGCCTAATAACCCTCTCTCTTCTTCAGTAAGATCTGAACAAGACTATATCTACATACTGTTAAAGCTTCAAATTCAGAGCATTACATCATCCAGTTTTGAGGACCTATATGTTGATTTTCACAGTTTGATAACCTACATGACACCCCTGAAATAGTTTAGGGACCAACAATGCACTTCACTCCCCTTCAACAATAACGAGATACTCCCTCTGTTCCTTTATATAAGGTGTATTTGTTTTTTCAAAAGTCAAACGAGTGCATGTTTGACCGAGTTTTTAGAAAATATATATATCAATATCCACAATACGAAATTTATATAACTTGATCCATCATGAAAACTAGTTTCATATTTTATCTATTAGGTATTGCAGATGTTGTTATTTTATCCTATAATCTTGATCAAACATTGAAATGGTTGACTTGCACGGAGACCAATACATCTTATATTCTGGAATGGAGGGAGTAGTAATCTAACTATAAATTATGAAGTGCCAAAAGCCATACACAATCCCAGTTCCTTAAACTCCACCACTTTAACCTCTTTTTAAAGATGAGTTGAGTATCTTCTAAAAGGAATTCAAATGATTGTTGGACTACGTCAGAGTCAGACCCATAGTGTGCAAATGTGAACGTCCATCTCTATGGTCAACAAAATCTTGCTTCTGACTTACTTCCGAAACATGTTAAGATTTGTTATGCAACTCCAATATCATCCTTTGACTTTCTTGTGGGATATAAATAACTAATTTGGAAACGGAGAAATTCTTATGAGAGAAATATTTCTGGGTCGTAGAATTTCAGCATTTCTGGGAGGAAACTTGTATTCCCTCTGTAAACTTTTATAAGAGCATTTAGATCACTACAACGCTCTTATAAAAATTTAAAGAGGGAGTACAAGATAACCAAACAGTTAGAAATATAGTACAGTTCAGTTCATAACTGATTGCCATTAACATCAGGTCCGATTACCATGCAGTATTGATCCATTCAACCATGGAAATAAAACATTTTTGCATGTTATTTTTCAGCTCATTTCTAACGGGAACAAAAACTCCACTGGTCATCATCCTGCCTAAAGAAGCGGGGAAAAATGGAAGCCCTGAATTTGCAAATGCAAGAAGCACTAATAAATCATCTCTCATTACAATCAACCCTTCATCAGTGCTCACCGGTGCAGCGCCGGGCTACGTCTGCTGCTGCTGCTGCTGCCTGCCACCGCCACACATCCTGAAGAAGCCGCAGGCGCCTCCACCAGTCACCACGGTCTCCTTGTCGTCCTGGAGCTGCTCCAGCGCTGCCACCACCTGCTCCATCCTTGGCCGGGCTTTCGGGTTGACAGAGATGCACTTGAGCGCCAGCGCGGCAGCCTTCTGCGCGCTGCCAAGGGGGTACTGCCCGCCCAGCCGCGCGTCCAGGATTTGAGAGATGCGGCGCTTGCTTGTCAGGTACGGCGATGCCCACTCCACCAGCTTGTGCTCGCCGGCCGGCCGGTTCTTGTCCAGGGCGCGCCGGCCGGACAACATCTCCAGCAGCACCACGCCGAAGCTGTACACGTCGCACTTCGTCGTCAGATGCCCTGTTAAAGCAAAGGTTCAGACAGGACTAGTAGTAGATAAGCAGTCCAACTAGATGCTCCATCTAGTGGTTCAGTTTCGATAGACATCAAGATCATTTTTTTCCTTGTTCGTATTCAGATGCTACAGAGGAGAAGACAATGAACCACCATGGATTAGTGTACTCGCATTAGCAAGATTATATGAGTATTACATTAAACAGCTCATCAACTAAAGAACAAGTTAGGGCCGCCATTGACCTGTTGGTACAAAGTACATGGACTCCTTTATGGATCAATCACCTGCTACTCCCTTAAATTAAAGTGCATATACCGATGCAGATGGCTGTGATACTTAATTAATCAAAAGGTTTAGCGCATGTGGTGAAGGGGTCCAGTCAGGTCTGAAACCATAACTTTTTTGGAGAAGTTGTGTTGCACCTAACTAATATGAGTATATGGCGTCCTCAGCACCAGCTCAAGAATTTTAATAGTGTTATTTATCTCATAGTGGTTCATATACCATACCTACTGCTTAACAACATCATCATTCAACCCTGACAAGCAAACTATCATGCTCGAAGGTTTAACAGAAGAAAATAAAACCGTTTCAGCGATACCAAGCATACGATGAATATAATCGATGCTACATCTGATCATGGTTAAAATTCAAAAAAAAACATCTGATCATGGCTTTGAAGACGAATTAAGCTATGTGTTCATTTAATTTACTTTAATTTAAGTATTTTACCTGTATCAAGATATTCAGGGGCTGCATATCCATATGTGCCCATGACCCTTGTAGAGACATGGCTCTTATCATCAGCTGGCCCATCCCTTGCCAACCCAAAATCAGACAGCTTTGCGTTGTAGCTCTGAAATCCATCAGTCAACACAGTTAGCATTAATAAGGTACTGAACAAAAAAAAATCAGCAAATTAGAAGGAAAGAACAGAAACATACCAAATCAAGAAGAACATTTCCCATCTTGAAATCACGGTAGATGACATTGGCCTTGTCGCTATGTAGAAACGCGAGCCCCTTGGCTGCCCCAAGAGCAACATTCATCCTCAGATTCCATGACAGTGGCTGGAAATGTGAGCCCCCTACATCATCATTCAACCAAACTTGTTATTATATCCCACTAACTAATCTTTCATCCTCGGTAGTAACTAATTTGGAAGGTGTTAACTGATCAATGGAACGCTAGAATAAGGCTAGTTAGTAATTACTCCTGAACATATGGTTCTCTAAGCTTCCGCGTGGCATGAACTCATAGACAAGTAGGTGCTGCACGTCTTCGAGACAGTACCCTAGGAGCTTCACCAGATTGGGGTGCGACAGTTGTCCAAGGTAATTCACTTCAGCCTGCACATGAGATTCAGAAACTAAGAACATATTATTCGATAATAATGTATTCAGAAATTTGGAGAGCTGAAGAGATGAATGAATTGGGATTGATTGGTAGTGAGCACTGACCAGCCATTCCCTGTGGCCCTGGATGCCTTCCTGGTTGAGCTTCTTAACAGCGATTGGCATGCCAGTCTCGTTGCCGCTGGGCGGGGCAAAGGTGGTCTCGTCGACCCACCCCTTGAATACCACCCCGAAGCCACCTTCACCGAGGGCGCTGTCCGGTCGGAAGTTCCTAGTGGCCGCCCTGAGCTCCCTGTAGGCGAAGCTCCTGAGGTTGGGCGACTGGAGGATCTCACCCTCGCTCCGAGAGGTCGGCTTCACAAAGCAGTTACTCATGGCCAGCGATATATCAGATCAACCAAACTCCACGAAGCAGCAGATGGATCAACCCCCCAAACTGAAGCAGGGGAGAAATTAGCAGTTGAGACCTTTCGCCTCTCATGGCGGATTGAATTAATATAGCCATCTGAACGCGTCAAGACTGATGGTTGACTACTGACTAGACATGCACAAAGAGATGCCCAGCTGAGCTTAATTATTTACTCCTCAACTACTACAACAAGCCAACAACTGCCACCACTAATCTTATATTCAAGAATCAATGGACGCAAAAAGGAGAAGATTAATTCATTTAACTACATTATGTTGAAGCAGTAGGCACCGACCAGTATGTTAGATAACCATATAGCAGTGTAGTACTATATTGCGATCGCATTATTCATGGACTCTTCACCACTGTACCGTACGTGAAGGGCCTCGTCCATGATCCACCTAACTCTTTGTGAAGCAACTAAGCAACCAATGACCTATCTGCAGTTCTGCGTTGCGCTACACAAAAAAGGAACCCATGTGTACATCCATCTTAGCTAGTTGACCTTTGTTAATTCCGGCATGTGTCTGCCTTGGAAGCTTCTACATGGTGGCTGGCTCCATCGCCACAAGTTGTAGCTACCTTGCCAGCAGTACTGCATGCAATGCATCCATCTATCCGATGTGACCACCAGTGTAAGCTCTTTGGCGCATACATAGTACAATGCACAAGTGGCACCAACACCGTGTTCAACATAGGCCGCAATGAAACGGAGTGATGGCCAAAGAACGGAAGAACCTATGCAAGAAAGGAGTCAGCTGACAGAGTTAGGCTTCCACATACCAGAAAATCATGTTGTTGAACTTCAGCAATGCACCCAACATTTTTCATGAACAACCACCAAAACAATATGGAAAGGCTAGTCTGCAAGTTTGCAAGAGAACATATTGGCTTATACAGCACTAGTACGAGAATAATCTTGCGCCCCGTTTGGCAGCTCTCCGCTCCGCAGCTCCGTGCCGGAGCGGAGCGGGCCGCAGCCTGCTTTCTCGGAGTGGCCGAAGGGTCGCTCCGTGCACTCCATGGAGTTGGATGACTGCCGAATAGGGCTTTGGTTTCATCTAAATTTGTCTGCGTTTATGCATATGACTGCAGTAGCTGATAGCTCGACTATCATGACAGCCTTCTATGAGGAGAAGCAGCAGTAATAACTATTTTTAGTGTAGGCCTTAAGTATGGCATAAAAAGGGGATCACACACCAAACCTGCGAAGGGAAGCAACAACAATCTCTCCAGGTAATAGGCTGAAACCTCTCGCCAGCCTTTTGAGTTAGCTGATGAGCTTGTAGAATATCCATTACTCTTCACAACTCAAAATAACAGTGTTACAGCTGCCACTTTCTCAGACATTTTGGTGGTTACCTTCTTAACCCTGCCAGAAACCACACGCGGTCACTCATTCAGAGTTTGAGACCAACAACAAAACTAATATCCGATCGAGATTATCTGTGTACTGTGTAATTAAGCTCAAGGAAAATAAAATTCAATATTCCCATCATAACAACTAATCACGCAATAAGACATCAGGATTAGTTGGACCAATCAGCACAAGCTACATAAAACATGCGGTGCTATGTGCCTCGAGTTCGCTGATGAACAATGTGACATCACTCACAAGGCACATGGGTTAGACTCCTTACTCATCTGAATGTATCTTTATGCTCAAATGATATACGATATATTTAGCACCTCGAGATTATATCAACATAACGTACTTAGCAGTAAAGCAAGCTTAAAAATGTCAATCCTGTCGTCACAAATAAACAATAAATACACTCCCCAGTCTAAACCTTAAAAAAATGCAGATATTCACAATCACGGGGCATTTGACGCGACCACTCAGGATTATTCCTAAAGATCAAACTAAGGCATCAAGCCATAGTTACGATTCAGCAGGGCAAGACCAAAAGCTACATAGCACCAGGGATAGCAAAAAACAGGGCCGGGCCGAGGGGTATCCAGCCTGTGCGGACGGCACAGGGCCCCAACTTTCTAGGGGCCCCGAATTTTTCCAAAGCCTGTGGTCAGTTCAGCGCATCCGCACAAATAGGCCTACACCATCAGGGCCCCTGGATTCTAAACATAGGCCTGCTCAGCGGATGCCCAGGGACCAGAGGGACACCTGTTTAATTGATTCGTCTAAACTGGTACTACCGTGCTCACTCCTGATTAATCTTTTTCCTGTCACTTATGATGACAACTTTCAATCAAGAATAGTAAAGTACTCCCTCCGTCCGGGTTTATTAGGCCTCTTAGCATCACAAGCATGTCCCTTTTTATAAGGCCTCGCTTTGGAAAGGTGCATGCGTGCAACCATTTCATTGGTTGCATTGAAAGCCATTGTTGTTGGTGCCATGAATGGGAAATTAATACACTTCATGCGTGCTTTTTCATTGGCTGCATGCATGTGAGAGAGTGCATTGAGAGTGGAATTGAAGAATTAATGTGAGCAAATTATTATGTGTCTTGGTCTAAGAGAAGTTGTCTTTAGGCCTAATAAACCCGGACGGAGGGAGTAGTAAACCAAATATAAATTGGGAGATTAAGCTACATGGTTTTAGTTCTTGTGATTAAGTTTTATGGATTTCTTTGGTGATTTTTTCAAAGAAGATTTTGCACTTAGATTAATTAGGGCCCGTATTATAGTTTGGCACAGTGGTGAAGTCCTCCCCACTTGTGCCAAGAGGTCCTGGGTTCGAACCAGCCTCTCTGCATTGCACTTTGCAGGGGTAAGACTAGGTTCCTATAATCCCTCCCCAGACCCCACCTTGTGTGGGAGCTTCTATGCACTGGGTCTGTCATTATAGTTTGGCACAGGGTTCCTAGTTTTGCCGGCCCGGCCCTGGCAAACAACAGAACTAGTAAAAGGCATGTAAGTACCTCCATGATTAGATGAATAATTTAAAGAGATTGTCCCTACCTGTCATAAGATTTGTAACTCAACTGAAATACTCTTAAAGAACAATGAGATACTCATGTTGGACACCATACCAGAGTATGAATTATGAAGTGCCAAAAGCCAGAGACAATCCAGTTCCTTACAGTCCACAACTTTAACCTTTTGGGTTCTGTAAGATGAGTTGCATATCTTCTAAAAAGAATTCAAATGATCTGTTGGATTAGGTCAGACTCATAATGTGCAAATGTGATAAGTCCAGGCCTATGGAGACTATGGTCAACAAAATCTTGCCACTGACTCCCTTTGGAAGAATATCAAGATTGGTTTGCGCTCTAACATTTTGACATCGCCCTTTGACTTTCTTGTGGAAAAATGTTGTTTTCCTTCTGAAAAATGTTGCTGCTGACAGATTTGAAAACTGAGAAATTCTCTTCGGAGAAAAGTTGTTTTCCTTCTGTATCATAAAGTTGACAATCACTTTGATTTCAGCCTTGAATCACCAGTAGTCATTGCAAGAACATGACCCCATCTTGAAGTGATGGAATCTATTCAGATCCCTCACAACGAACTCGCGCTCCATAATGTCACTTATGAGCTTGAACGCGTCATGACAGTCACAGCACATCCTCAGGTTCTTCATCACCCTGATGGTCATCCCCTTGGGGATAACCAGCAAACCAAACCCCAAAGCCAATAACTCACTGTGCACTCCAACCATCTCGCCTTTCCCGTCCTCTCCATCCTCCTCATGAGCATCAAAGACTCTGCTACTACCTAGTCCACCCTTGTAACCCTTCTCCCGCATCTTACCCTCTAACTCATCAAGCAACATCATCACTTCACCTGCCCTTGCACCGGAGGGTGATACCAATCCAGCGTAGAACACGTAGGGTATGTCCTTTATCTCAATCCAGCTGCACCCAGGATCTTTCTGTATGCCTCGTCGCCTCATGTTCGACCATACAGCAGCAGCATTGTCAGTCTGGCCGGCTGAAGTGTATGCGTTTGACATCACTACCAGTGCACCTGCTACATCTTGGTTGAACTCTGACACTCTGTGGGCAGCCCTGGTGGCTAGATCTAAGCGCCTATGTGTCCGGCAAGCGGACAGCAATGAGCTCCACAGCATGAGGGCATCACGGCCTTCAACTTGCGCTTCGTTGGCCAGCTCAAATGCCTCCTCGAGCCGTCCTGCCCGGCCAAGCATGTCAACCGCACAAGTATAGTGGCTGGCGCATGGATGGATGTCATATTTGCTCTGCATGGAGTGGAGGAGATGGAGGCCAGTGTCAACAAGACCTGAATGGCTGCAAGCATGCATGACGCCAAGCAGTGTAACACTGTTCGGTTGCACATCCCGATCGATCATCTCATTGAAAAAAGTGAGTGCGCATCTCCCAAGACCATACTTTGCTGCTGCCACAATGATGGAGGTATAGCAGATGACCGATGGATGCTCAATCCTGTCAAACAACTTTCTTGAGTACTCATAGAATCCACACTTGGAGTACATGTCAACCAAGGCCACAACAATCACGCCATTACATCCATGCCCAAACCGAAGGGCAGTTCCATGCACAGACTTGCCAACTCCAAGCCGCCCAACGCCTGCACACGCATTCACAACGCTTGACAGCATGAAGTGGTTGGGCGCCATGAAATTACCTTTGGTTCTGAACTCAGCGAAAAGTTGGATGGCCTCACGCCCAAGCGCATTCTGCGCATATACAGACAGCATCGAGCCCCATGAAACCGCATTCCTCGCCGGAGCAGCCATACCATCAAACACTGCACGTGCAGCCTCCACATCTCCGGCCTTGCCATACATGTCAACGAGCGCGGTGGCAACAACAGCATCAGATGCGTAGCCCTCGACCTCAGCACGGGCATGCACTTTCCGCCCAAGTCCAGCATCAGCAAGGCGTGCGCATGCGCTGACGGCAGTCGAGAAGGTGAAGGCATTCGGTGGCACGCCGCTGTGAGACATGTCACGGAGGAGGGAAACAGCCAGGCGGGGTCGGCCGGTGCTAGAGTACCCAGACATGAGGGCTGTCCAGGAGATGACGTCCCGCTCGGGCATTCCATCGAACAGGTCGTGGGCGCGGGCAGTGACGCCGCATCGACAGTAAGCAGCGATGATGTGGTTGCAAGAAGAGACGGCGGAGGCGGTGCCGACCTTGAGCAGCTTTGCGTGGGTGGCGGCTACAGACGCGTGGTCGGTGGCGCCGCGCAGTAGGTGGATTAACAGCGGTGTGACCGTGGCTGTGGTTGATGTCGCCGCCATGGGAGTGGATTGTCATCCGAAGGTTATTGCCTTCCATTCTCCCAAGGGATCAGCCCACCACTGATACCTCCTATTAATAAATATCATATACGAATGTAGAATTTGGCACAACTGCTACTTCTGCCTGCAATCCCACAAAAAAAAAATTCAGAAGAACTATTGAACAGTCAATACAAATTGCACATTTGAGAACTTGTACTAAACAATGTACAGATCTGCCAGTAAATATACAAATTATCCTTTAATCAAAATCACCTATAATGCGAGCTAAGACGGTCCAAGGTTTCAGACAGTCTCTTACATCAGAGTACAACTCCAAACTTAAAAGTGAAACTGCCTAAGTGACCACCAACATGATTAAGGATCCTAATCAGTTATAGAAAAGAATGTCGGAAAAGAGCAAACAAGACTGTGGTACACCCATCTTGACAATAACAGTCCATGTTTTTTTCTAGGAAATAAAGTGCCCTTTTGATTTGTGTGGCTTTTACCAAAAAATTGAGCGGTAACTGATCAACTGAAACACTATCTGTTATTTGTCAGTGAGATAAGAATGAAGTCACTCCTTCTCTGTTTACAATCCAAATGCAAACCATGGTAGCTAGGGGTTAAGGGGGAATGGAATAGTGCCCACAATTTCAGATCTGCTGAGCCCAAAACATTACACAGCGCCATTATTAATTCACTAAATCATGGGCTCGGTTGCCTCCGACCTGATACAAAGTTATCAAGTTTTTTCTCCTTGATTCATGACTTCAGCAATCACAAGAAAAACCTGAAAACAGAGCTTTACTCCCATAACTAGGTGGACAAGTCGACAACCTACTCACAATGCTATCGACCGAACATAGATTTCAAGCATATTACCTGACTAAATACTAAATATCCAACGTCAATTCCTAGATCACCACAATGCCATTGAAGACGCATTTTTAAGCTAGCTGCATTTGAAGACACACTTGTTTTCCCAACATTAGAAAGCCCAGTATCTTAGCCTAACAGTAGTTCTAATTCTATATATCAGCCTGCAAATTTATGAAATTGTGACAAACCAATTTGGTCGGCAAGCCACGGCGGCACATGACAGTGAGGTGATATCCACGAGCCAGACAAATGGAAAAACAGGGCAGAAAATCGAGTTACCAAGGGTGCGTGCCTGTGGCGTCGCTGGGCCGCCGAGGCCGTACGGCGCGGCGTCGTTGCGCAGTTCCGTGGACAACCCTCCTCGTCCTACCGGTTCCAGGGCCGGATCAGGAGCCGCCACGCCTCGCGACCACCGCCGGAGCAGAAGCAGGGGGGGAGGAGATGTGAGGCGCCGGCGGCGCGATCTGTGGCCCGCTGCCGCGACGCAGCGACCGCGCGGAGGGAGGCCTGATGGGGCTGGAGAGCGCCTGGGCCTGGGCGAAGGCAAGCGGCGCCTCCCCCTGGGGCACTACGAGCAGGCGATGGGGGCGCCGCCGGCGGGGCGGCGGGAGGAGAGGGCGGAGGGGGCGGCGTGTGAGGTCCAAAACTGAACCTGATACTCTGTCGTCATTCAGTTGACACCCATTCAGATAACGAACGGCCACGATTGAACAAGGTGGAGAGGCACAGATGGTCCAGATCAGCCTAGTTACGTTGGGGCCTAGCTTACGTGGTTTACTTCCCAAATATTTGTCTTTCTACAGACTTCAACAACTGACTAACCCCTTCATCCCATAGTATAAGAGCGTTTTTGATAAATCTAGACTCTGGATCCGTATGTTATAGTCCATTTGAAATGTCTAGAAAGATAAATGTTTAGAAACGGAGAGAGTAGATGATACCCCCACGCGCTTTGCTGTGGGATATTAGAATCCAACATCGTAAACTTTCATTAGGTGCATTCTTAAAGTGGGGATAAGAAATAAAAGGAAAATGAACGCGTTTATTATATGTATGGCTCAATCTTCGTCGTGGTATAGAAGTCGTCTGTGTAACATCATTCATACGGGAGTAGCCACATCAGCCGTGGTACCACTACTCTTTTAACTTTTGGTAGTCTGAACTCTGAATCACTAGAGTAATTAAACAAGTATGTCTAATCAAGAGTACTGTAACGACAATGTTCTTCATAATTCATGGAGTAATATTTCTACGAAACATTTTCGAATCACATTGGATGATGAAGAAGAAAAATGATTTAACCGCAAAAAAGTCAACAGTGCTGCATAATGTGCATGAGGATCTTAAATGTATACGTTTGACAAGATTAACATTGGGGGAGGGAGTGACTGCTCAACATGGAGCTGACGCTCGGCTGGGCACCAAGATGGACGTGCTTGCCGGGGGTTGCCAACAGGGCCTGCCTGCCTCCGGTGGCTCGACGAAGTTGGCGCGCTGGAAAAGGCTTCATAGAGAGGAGCAGGAGGAACGGGCCATCGTTCAGGCGGCGCGTGTGAAACACGTACAGTTCGGGGTCCCAACCCCACCGAACAGTGGCAGCGACCTTTCCGGTCGCAAGGCCGCTTTCGCTGATATTCTAGAGAGCTCAGCGGGCAACAAGAAAAGATGTTTGGAAGGCCAAGACCTTGTTCTTAGTTTTGATAGTATTAGTTCTGAGAGGTTTGAGGGTAGGGGAGCCGGTGTGGTTCTTCGAGTTTGTAAGAAAGTGTGTGGGGAGAGAGTGGAGGCTGATGTAGATATAGATGGGAATTATGATTCATGTAACGAAAGAGGTAGATGGGGGAGAGGAGGAAGTTCAGGGTCAGAGGAGAGAGTCTGTGGGGGAAGGAAAAGAGGATGGGGTGTCTACAAAGGTAGCAACTGACCCGGGGGGCTGTCGGTCAACTGATCGGCGCGTCTAATGTCGCCCGTCAGGAGCCATGAAAATGCTTAACTGGAACTGTCGAGGGCTGGGTCGGCCTCGTACAGTTCAAGAACTAGTCTGTCTCAATAAATCTTACCAGCCCAACATTATCTTTCTTTCCGAAACAAGGCAAAATAAAGAATATGTTGAGAGTTTGCGGTATCGGTTGGGCATGAAAAGTGTGTTTACTGTTTCAGTTAAAGGTAAAGGTGGTGGCTTAGCTGTGTTTTGGGATGAGTGCTTCACCATGGAGTTAAACAAATTTGGTGAGCATTTTATTGATATGTATATCTCTAATAGTGATGGTTCAAAATGGAGATGCACTTTCGTTTATGGAGAACCGAAAGCATGTCAAAGGTATGTCATGTGGGAGCTCCTACGATGGGTAAAATCTCTTGGTTCTGGGCCATGGTGTCTGGTGGGTGATTTTGAATGAAGCAATGTGGCAGCATGAGCATTTTTCTCGACGAGGTCTTCTAATCTCATGGCAAACTTCCGGGAGATTCTTTCTAAATGTATCCTTTTTGATTTGGGCTTTCATGGATTGCCATGGATCTATGATAATAACAAGAAGGAAATCGCAACGTGAAGGTACGGCTTGATCGGGCGGTGGCATGTCCTCAATGGTCTGCTTTGTATCCCCATTGCAAGGTCTCACATATTATATCTTCCAGGTCAGACCACTATCCTCTATACATTCAGTTGTTGGGCAACCGGCCTAATGTTTCTTTTAATAAACATATGAGATATGAATCATATTGGGAGCGGGAGAGTAAGGGATTGGATGAGCACATTAGAAATTGATGGAATAAAAGTACGCAAGTAAGGGACCTTCAGGATGTGGCAAGTAATTTGGATAAATTAATGAAATCCCTGCATTCCCGGAGCAGGGTTCACATTGATTATCTCCCCAAAAGACTTAACGCTGCCTGCAAAAGATTGAATGTTCTGTATAATAGAAGTGATAAGGCAGCTGTTTTGGAGAGAAAGGAAACTCTTCTGGAGATGGACGAGCTTCTTATTAAGGAAGAAACCATGTGGAAGCAGAAGTCATGTATTGACAAAAGATATTGGGGTGGGGGTCGTAATACAAGTTTTCTCCGAAGAAAGGCCTCGTGGAGAGCGAAGAAAAATAATATTTCTGCCCTCAAGAGGAATGATGGGTCTCTTACAGAGAATATGGAAGAAATCAAATGTATCACTAATACGTTTTTTCAGCATCTGTATACATGTGACTCTAATGTTGACCCTTCTCGTATCATTTCAATTGTGAAACCTCTCATCAATGATGATATGAATGCGGAGCTCTGCAAAACTTTTTCAGATGAATAGATTAGTAATGCCCCCTTCCAGATTGGTCCGCTAAAGGCTCGTAGCCCGGATGGTTTTCCGGCTAGATTTTTTCTGAGAAGTTGGTGATTAGTAAAGGAGGATATTGTAAGAGCAGTCCAGCAGGTCTTTACCTCTGGTGTTATGCCCGATGGTATAAATGACACCACTATTGTTCTTATTCCTAAAGTGAAAAACCCCCAGTCCATCAAAGACTTTAGACAGATCAGCCTGTGCAATATCATCTATAAAATTATATCAAAGTGTCTGGTGAATAGGCTGAGACCTCTCCTGAATGGTATGATTTCTCCCACTCAGAGTGCCTTTTATCCCCGGGCGGTTAATTTCTGATAACGCGCTTATTGCTTTTGAATGTATTCACTCGCTGAGTACATTGAAAGATAAGCATGGAGAGTTTTGCGCATACAAGTTGGACTTGGCAAAAGCATACGATCGTGTGGACTGGCAATTTCTTAAAAGTATGCTTGGGGCTCTTGGTTTTGTGCCAACATGGATTAATTGGATTATGACTTGTGTTAATTCTGTGAAGTTTTCGGTGAGGTTTAACAGACAACTATTGGAACCTTTTTACCCATCATGTGGACTCAGGCAAGGGGGTCCTTTATCTCCTTATTTGTTTCTATTTGTGGCTGAGGCTCTCTCTTTGTTGTTGAAGAACACTTGTGAGAAAGGTGCTCTTAAAGAGTTTAAGCTAAACAGACATGGGCCTACTATATCTCACCTTTTATTTGCGGATGATAGCCTCCTCTTTATTAAGGGGTCCATTGACCAAACCTTAACTGTTAAAACTATTTTTTCGGATTATGAGAAAGGAACCGATCAGCTTCTTAGTCTGGATAAGTGCCCATTAAACTTGGTAAAAAGTGTAGTATGGAGGATCAGGTGTCCACGGTGGTTATTCTATATATTACTGTTGAAGGTTTTGAGGATAAGTATCTTCGTCTACCAGTGCCAGAGGGTAGAATGAAGGTTGGGAAATTCCAGATGACCAATGATAAGGCTTTAAAAAGAGCGTCAGATAGATTGAAAAGTATGCTTCTAGTGGTATAAAGGAATCTCAAATCAAGGCTGTTTTGCAAGCGCTACCACTTTATGCCATGGGACTTTTTAAATTTCTAGTCTCGTTATGTGAGGAGCTAGCTCAGATTATAAGAAACTTCTAGTGGGAGACGAAGAGGATAGGAGGAAAACACACTGGTTAGCCTGGGACAAACTAACATAACCAAAGGACAAGGAGACATGGGGTTCCGTGACCTAAGGTTATTTAAACAAGCACTCTTAGCTAAATAGGCCTAGTGTTTATTGGTGTACCCAGACTCGTTGTGTGCTAAGATTTTAAAAGCAAAGTATTATCCCAATGGTCATATCTTGGATACAATATTCCCACAAGCCACGTCCGTGAATTGGCAAGGTATCATGCATGGTCTGGAACTTTTAAAACAAGGGATCATATGGAGAGTGGTCGATGGTAAAAATGTTAACATTTGAAGAGATAACTGGCTCCCAAGGAATTTGGGGCTAAAAATTATAGCTAAAAAGTATCGAACTAGACTAAAGTGGGTGTCTGTATTATTTATGAGTGGGACGAGAAGATGGGATGAAAATTTGATTAGGCATTCTTTATTTCATCATGATGCCGAAGAGATCCTAAACCTACACATTCAGTCTGTGGTAGAGGGTGATCTAGTTGCTTGACACTATGAGAAAAGTGATATGTTCTCTGTTAAAAGTGCGTACAGACTGGCCTTAAATCTCAAGGGCAACAGGGGCCGAGACAGGAATAACTAGTGCTGCTGTTAATGAGGAAAGAAGATTGTGTGATGTTATTTGGAAGACTAAGGTTCCGCAAAAAATTAGAATTTTTGCTTGGAGAGCTGCGACCAACAGTTTGGCGGTTCAGGTGAATATAGTAGCTCACCACAAAACAGTCTCCGTTCTGTGCACTATATGTGGTGTTTAGGATGAAAATATTTTCCATGCCCTGGTGACCTGCCCTAAGGCGTGTGCTTTGCGTATCGCCTTGGGGGATGTGTGAAATATTCCGGGGAGGAGTTATTCAGATTTACGGGGCTGGACTGGCTTCTCATCCTGCTTGACCAATCGGGGTATCCGGTACGCGAGCAAGTGTTATTTATGTTCTGGAGAGCTTGGCATTTGAGGAACGATTTGATTTTTGGAAGAGGGAAAGAATCAGTGAGTGAATGCGTCTGTTATCTTCATGAAAAATTATTGGAAGACTTTCTCGACTTCCAACGCTCATGTGCAAGTGGACCTAAGCACCAAAGGGAAGGGGGTGATGGGGAATGGGGAGAATTTTAGTCCGCGAGAAGAAAATGATCGTGCTGTTTGGAAGGCTCCGGAGCCGGAGTATATTAAGATAAATGCTGATGCTAGTGTGGAGAGCTTGAGATCCGCTAGCATTGGGGTTGTCGCAAAGAATCATCTGGGAGAAATCCTGGTGTCTTCTTGGGATTTTATTCGAGTGTGCTCCGGAGAGGAGGAGGCGGAACTTCGTGTGTGCCTCGCCGGGCTGTACATTGGTATTTCTCTTCACAAACCAATTATCTTGGATACTTACTGCTCTTTGCTGCTTCTTTCCTAGCGAAGGAAAATGTTGACCGGTCGCCTTATGTGGATCTAAAAGTGGAAGCCATCAGCGCCTCCAAGTTTATTGTTGATCTCAAGATTGTTAAGATTAATAGGCAGGCAAACAAGGCGGCTCATGGATAGCTAAATTTAGTTTCGATAGCAGGTCTGATGGTTTACTGTGTAACTTTGTTCCGCCCTGCGTGCCTAACTATATAATGAACGATTGTAAGACTCTTGTTATTTGATCAATATATGGGTGGATTTAAAAAAAAACATTGCTAACACTGAAATATTTATGATCCCGTTGCAACACACCGTCAATTATATAGTATATATATGATAGGAGTTTATGCCTAATTTTTTCATTTTACGTGTGTTGGTGATATCTTTGTGTAATCGGCTTGTGAGCTAAAGACAACAGCCAAGTCGTTCGGCCGGCCTATGCCCATTTGCCCAAGCGGAGTTTCAAAAGCTTGCCTTTGTTGCCGTCGCAGCCGATGTTAATGATAATAAGTGTGTTCTTTGATCTAAAAAAATAACCTACAGCTTCGTACGTGCAAAGGTTCTAGGTAACGTCGAAGCTGTTTATCTTGTCAACTTCCAACAAGGTAGGTTTTCATGAGATCATGAACTTTTACAATTAGGCCCGCAGACAGAAAAAGAAAACGGAAAAAGACGTAATAAAGAAAGGTCGCCACACAAGTTCCCCTTGGTAGTGACATGCGGGTTTGCGAACCAACTTGTAGTTGGATAGTTAGAGGGACAGTGGTATCTTTAGCCCACTAGGGTTCAAGTCCTGGTGCTTGCATTATTTCTGGATTTATTTCAGGATTTCCGGCGATGCGCTTTCAGTGGGAGGAGACGTTCCCGTCGACGACGAGGCGCCTACGGTGACTTCTTAAATTTCAAGATAACATGTCGGCTTAGTCTCTCGGAGGTGCTCATAGAGATAGGATGTGTGTGTGTGCGTTCATAAGGATGAGTGTATGCGCGCATGTATGAGCGCTTGCGTTTACACTGATGTTCAAAAAAAAGTGACATACGGGTTTTGCTACACCTACGTACAGATTCATACGTAATTTACGTAAGGTCTCAGGGGGCAATTTTTGATTGGATGAAATCAAGGGAGGGGCCCCACCCAGCTGAATTCACGCGGGATGGAGGAAAGGTTACGTAGCAATATCGTAAGCACGTACGTAGGAGTAGGTTGCATGTGCTGGAGCTCTCTCTATATAAACAAACACGGGTGCACGCCTGTGGACTACAACTCGAAAGAGGTCAAGATTCTATGAGAGCAGTGGCCATGAAAATGGACCAGAAGATGATCATCGTGTCCTCGATCGTCGGCCCTCTCGGGGTGCTGAGTGCCATCCTAGGGTTTTCTGCCGAGGGCACAAAGCTCACCGTAGGATGCTAGCCGTCATATCTCCGTGATTTGTTCAACTGTAGTATAGTAGAACTACATATATATTTATTTTGCATTTTTCTTACCGTGAAAGATTTGTGTGCTCTTCTTACTCTATGTCGTCCTTGTCCAAACTCTATGGGAGTATGCTCTTCTCACTCTATGTATACACTGGCAGCGGTCGGACGTGTACCTGTATCAAGGGGTGTGCCTGTTCCCGCCGAACCCTGCGCTGGGGCTTGGGGTGTGCGCGTCCATCTTCCTGATCCTGGCCCAGACGACCTTCGCGGTCGGCAGCGGCTGCTGCGGATTCTACTACAACTCCAGCTCCGGCGCCGCCCCATCCCGGGTCGTCGGCGTCATCTGCGCCGTCTTCTCATGGTGAGTCGTCAACCCATCGTCAGCCCGACAAGCGACAGCTCGCGGGATCGGAGCACACTCGCGCCTGGTGACGAACCACTCCTTACTAAAGCGTGCATGCAGGATCGCGGCGGTGTTCGCACTCGGCCTGCTGGTGATCGGCGCGGCGTGGAACGCCCCCGGGACGTGGGACTCGCCAGGGCTCGGGCTCTGCTACGTCCCCATGGGAGGCATCTTTGCCGGCGGCGCCGGGCTCACCCTCGTTGCCACAGCGCTCGCGCTCACCTCCTTCATAGTCCTCCGCACAAAGTCCGCCGCCGCCACACCCATGGAAGACGAGCAGATTCCGGCAAGCGCCGGCGGGATCACGATGGCCCAGCCGCAGCTCCGGCAGCAGCCTCCCCAGGGGTAAACGCACGCGCGCCGTCTGATCAACCACGCATGATCGCTTTCATTCGTTCTGTATTCCGTGGTTTCCGACCGTTTATGTATTACTTTGAGAATGGCTTTTGATCTTGTTTTACTTTGAGAATGCATTATAGGATTATGTTTGCTTACTGCTTTATGTTTGCAGTTGAGATTTTTTGTGTAATCTTGAGAATCACCAATGTGGCAACTAAGGGCCACCCTAAAGAACACAACGGCCCGCCCTCAGGTGAGCTCGATACGTGCTACAATTTCACGGGCCAGACCATCGTCATCGTGTCAACGATCAGGCTTAGCTTTGAGGGCGGGGCGAACCCGGACCTTGGGTTGGAGCATATGCTCTACTTCAAGGACCGCGGGAACACCCTCTCCCAGGTGTGCCGGCCCATGCATATGGCGTCGGCGCGTCGCGCTTATAGGCTCATTGGCGCCAAGGAGGCTACCTGTCACGATGCAGGTGGTTTACGACCAATAGATGTTGAAAGAATGCTCATCAGCATGGGTGCATCGACACACACATCGCACGTTGGTGTCCCAGATGTTTGCTTCCTCTAAGTGAAGGTTGGTACGGCCCAATCATCATTTAAATGATAGTGGATCGAGGGAATGGAAGATTCGAATATAGACTATAGATTGAACTAGACTATCAAGAGATAATTACACCAGTGATGCTTAAACTAGGCATAGATGTTTACTTTGGCACGTGAACTTAAAAAGTGTACCGAACTCATTCCAATACTTGGCATCCTTGTTCAAATATGGTTCAAATAACGTTTGGATACATACGTGTTGCTGACTAAGCATGCCAGCATGGCACGAGACCTACTAGACACCAAATATTGGCAAAACTCACATGCGAAGTATCTCTCTCTAACGAGTATATAGCAAAAAAAAGTATCACATTACAGGCTATGTCTACAAAAAACTGAGTTGGACCCGGACCCGGACCCTGAGTTGGACCCTGGGTTGGAGCATATTCTCTTCTTCAAGGACCACGGGAACACCCTCTCCAGGTGTGCCGGCCCATGCATATGGCGTCGGCGCGTCGCGCTTATAGGCTCCTTGGCGCCAAGGAGGCTACCTGTCACGATGCAAGTGGTTTACGACCAATAGATGTTGAAAGAATCACTACTAAGAAAAAGCCTAGCAGTAGCGCCGGTTTTAGGTATAGCAGTAGCGC
>NC_057813.1:720852208-720856714 GCF_018294505.1 Triticum aestivum
GGGGTTGCACGCTACTGATACGGCGCTACAGCTAAAGTGTATCAGTAGCGTGTGTCTGCCCATGTATCACTAGCGTGCAACCCCGCGCTACTGCTATACCTGCTTAGCAGTAGCGCTTTTGGTAGGGAGCGCTATTGATAATTACTAGCAGCGCACCGCTCAACCCGCGCTACTACTATATTACATATTTCTTTTTTGTTTTGTGTCGTATTCATATGTCATTATACAAGTTTTCATATAGTAGCAGTTTAGAGATTGTTTTTACATCAGAATGAGTTATTACAACAATGGAGCATATGCCATCGTCATCGTGCTAACAATCAGGCTTAGCTTTGAGGAGGGCAGGGCGAACCCGGACCCTGGGTTGGACCCTGGGCTGGAGTGGGTCAGGATCCTCTGCAGTACTGTACGGTGCTGTAGGGTCACTGCCATGTGGACCCGGCCCCACATGTCATCCGCACTACAGCACCGTACATTACAGTAGAGTATCTCAACCCGGCTGGAGCATATGCTCTACTTCAAGGACCGCGGGAACACCCTCTCCCAGGTGTGCCGGCCCATGCATATGGAGTCGGCGCATCGCGCTTATAGGCTCCTTGGCACCAAGGAGGCTACCTGTCACGATGCAGGTGGTTTACGGCCAATAAATGTTGAAAGAATGCTGATCATAATGGGTGCATCGACACACACATCGCATGTTGGTGTCTCAGCTGTTTGCTTCCTCTAAGTGAAGGTTGGTACGGCCCAATCATCATTTAAATGATAGTGAATCGAGGAATTGGAAGATTCGAATATAGACTATAGATTTAACTAGACTATCAAGAGATAATTACACCAGTGATGCTTGAACTAGGCATAGATGTTTACTTTGGCACATGAACTTGAAAAGTGTGCCGAACTAATTCCAATACTTGGCATCCTTGTTCAAATATGGTTCTAATAATGTTTGGATACGTACGTGTTGCGGACTAAGCATGCCAGCATGGCACGAGACCGACTAGACACGAAATATTGGCAAGACTCACATGTGAAGTATCTCTCTCTGACGAGTATATAGCAAAAAAAAAGTACCACATTACATGCTATGTCTACGAAAAAACTACCACTTTTCATAATCTTTCAAAAAAATACCACAAAATTGGTTTGTTGTTCCTAAAACCATAGTCACCGAATGGTTACATTTTGAGCCATCTTATGACAGGTAGGGCCCGCCAGTCAAGTCCACGTCAGCCCCTGGCTGACGACGCGCGTGGGAACGGCCTTTAGGGCGACCTGTTCCGACCGGGTGATTAGTGGCCGATCAAGCTCACTCTCTCTCACTCGCGCACACTCACTTCCACCCTCTCCCTCGCTCTGTTCTCCCCTGCCCAAGCATGCCATCATCGCCGGCCACCTCTATTCCTCGTCGCCGGCCAGGATGCCTTCTTGGAATGATGGGGATGAGAGCTCCGATGATGACAACATGGGGGGCAACCTGATGGATATGGAGTACTTTGTAAGCATCATCCTCTCCCTCTGCCATTATTTAGGGTTAGGCTTCAATTGATTTGGGAATTAGGGTTGAGGATTTGCACCTATGGATGGATTCTTTGGTTGATTATTTGGTTTAGCCAATGCTTGATGGATCTGCAACTATTGGTTGCATCATTCTGATCTAGCTGGTATTGTATGTAGGGCACACTTCACACCATCCCTGAGCCATTGTTTTGTGGTGCTCCTATGGAGGAAGTTCCCAAGTGCACTCTGCACTAGATGATGCCTAGGAAGTGTGTTGCTTTTCAAGGTCCTAACACTAGAAGGAGGTTCTATGGATGCCATGTTCAGGTGAGTAAGCCTTGGTAGTATTGTTTAATGTAGTAATTTAGTAGTTCATTGGTATCTTGAGTCAGTGGTAATTAGACAATTGGATAGTTAAGTGTTGGCACTTGATTCAGTTGTGCTAATTTGTTATCAGTTATGCTATAGTGGTTTTCAGAGTGCAGAAAGTGGTTTTCAAATTAGTTGGCACTGGATTCAGTTATGCTAAGTGTTTGTTTCTTTTTGCATTCATTAGAGTGCACAAATGCTCTCTGTTTGCACTGGATACAATTATGAATGTACACTAAACCTTGTATATATATCTTCTGTTTGAATTGATTAGATTTCTAAATTTATACATCTCCTTATATATTAACTCTGTTCTAACAAAATTTAGTTCTGAATTTAGGCATTTTCTTATGTATGTGCTGTCTGCTCTAACTGAATTCATTTCTGAATTTAATATCGTCCTTTGATTGAACAGGGAGGTGTCAAGTGTGGTGTAGTTAAGTGGGTTGATCCAGTCTGGCCTGATATACTCAAGAACTGCCTCATCAAGATGTGGGAAATGTTCCATGAGAAAAACCTTGTCAGGATTCAAGACAAGAATGCATATGATGTTGAGGTAGCCAAGTTGATGAAGGAGGAGGATCATCTCTATGATGAGTATCATAAAATGTTTGATGATGTTACGAAGATGTTTGACTGGCAGGATGGTGTTGGCAAGGTAGACTACCAGAAGGCAATGGATGCTGAGAAATTTGAGAAGAAGAATGAAGAGCTAGAGATAGAGATGAAGATGCAGAAGCTTAGGCTAGCAAAGGAGCAAAGGTGTACCATTCAGGCCCAGGCAGACATAATTCACAATACTAGGAAGGCTATGAAAGAGATCAAGGTGGGCATGGATCTTCTTGCATAAGAGAAGAAAGATCTAGAGAAGTTGTAGCTGATTTGCTCACTGCTCTCCGGGAGCATGGAAAAGCTTGTGAAAACCAAGGCCATACTAGAGTCTTGAAGATCAGACTATGGTGGATAAGTAAGTAACACTAGTAGAAAAAGGGTCAAATGTGAAGCACAATAGTGCCGGTTTGAATTTCAGCCGGCACTAATGTGTACATTAGTGCCGGTTCGTGGCGGCGATCAATAGCACCGGTTCGTGGCGAACCTTTAGTACCGGTTCATGCCACGAACCGGTACTAAAGAGGCTGTGTCAGCCTGCGGTCAGGCTATGGCCCCACCATCACCATTTAGTGCCGGTTCGTACCACGAACCGGTACTAATGAGGTTATGGCAAGCTATTTTTAGTCCCACCTCGCTCCCCTAACAAGCCTTTTACCACCTTAAATATGTTATTTCTCAAACTATCACAAGCACTTGGTCTTCATTGAACTCTATGTGTAGAATTTGTGGCCGCAATATGAGTCTTCATCGGTTTATAAATTGTTGATGACTCATATTGACAATTCAGATTGTACACACAAAGATCATTGATGATCAAAGTATTTTGATGTTATAAGATCATATTGACAATTTAGACTGTAAAGAAATATAAGATCATGATCTAAATGCTCTTATATTTTTTGCGTTCAGTATGCACCAACTGCTAGGGGGGAGGAGCTGTTTAGTACCGGTTCGTGGCGAACCTTTAGCACTGGTTCGTGCCACGAACTGGTACTAATGAGGTTGTGTCAGATAAGGCTGGGGCCCCACGAGCATCTTTAGTACCGGTTCATGGATGAACCAGTACTACAGTTTCTTAGTAAGCTGTTTTTAGTCCCACCTCGCGAAGAGAGAGGGACTAGGAGCGGTTTATAAGTCCTGAGTGCAGAGACGATGAAGAAGAGGCTCAATGCTCACGTTGCTTAGCTTCAAGCCTTCAGGAACATGGTAGACTGCACGGAACTATGCGCAGTGCAGTTTACACTATTCCGAAAGGCTTGAAGCAAATTAACGAGCATTGCACCTCTTTTTTATTTTTAATAACTTATTACAACTCCGGACTTCTTCTGTTATGGCAAAAACTAATTGCACGTCGGCATTTCTTTTTTTTAAAACTTTGGTTATAACTCCAGACTTTGACCATCAAGTTTTGCAGAAAAGAAAAAATAGCAGAAAAAAAACTATAGTTGAAAAGAAAAAAACTATATAAAATGACCGTGAAATTGAAAATCACTACAAAATGAACTCTGAAAATGTTGAATTTTGGCAAACTAGATGAAAAACTACTCAGAAATAAATAGAAGAAAATAAATATAACAGAAAAGAAAAAACTATACAAAAAACTACGCAGAAATAAATAGAAGAAAATAAAGCAGAAAAGAAAAAAACTATAAAAAAAATTGGGGCGCTGCCCTGTGGGCCTGCTAGGCCACGGGCGTGCAATTACAGGCCTTAAAGGCCCAGCAGACTCACAGGGCAGCGCGCAGAATTTAGGCCCACAAGCCTGCTACATAGAGGAGTTCAAAGAGGTAGCCGCGGCTGGGTTTATAAACCAGTGCGGCTGCCCTTCGCCCGGCGAGGTGGGACTAAACTTTGGGGTGGCAGCGCGAGGCCTTTAGTACCGGTTGGTGGCTCCAACCGGTACTAAAGATCACCCTTTAGTACCGGTTGGAGCCACCAACCGGTACTAAAGGCCTGCTCTTCCCGCCTCTTGGCCTGGTCAAAGTTGGCCTTTAGTACCGGCTGGTGGCTCCAACCGGTATTAAAGGC
>NC_057813.1:720857430-720917820 GCF_018294505.1 Triticum aestivum
TTCTGTTTTCTGTTTTCTGTTTTTTAGAAAATTTAATTAGCTAGGTATGTGAGATTTGAACTAGTTGAATAATTAATATAACTAGTTTATTTTTAGTAAGAAAATTGTCGTATCTGAGATTTGATTATCTAATTAAAATATTATTTGTTAATGAGTTTTTATGTTTATTTAATGTTTTTATATATTTGAGTTTATATAAATGTTAGATTAATGTCGAATGTTAGATGAATTAGATAGAAAAGTTAAATATATAGTAATGCCAATTGTTAGAGATGAATATAGTTAGATATATATTTGAATTGGCTAGATATTAATTAATGTTAGATAGTAATAAGTGTTTAATGTTTCACCTAAGTGGGATAAGTCTGAGAAAAAGATGGAGGATTAGAACTAGTTTATTTTTAGTAAATGCTTAGTTGAACTAATTGAATTAATATAACTAGTTTATTTTTAGTAAATGCTTAGTTGAATTAATAGAAGTAGTTGAATTAATTGAATTAGTAAGTGTTTAATGTTTCGCCTAATATGAACATAGGAAATGTCGTCTGACGATGGAAAAAAATTCGGTATGTGCACATACTGTGAAGACGAGCGCGGCCAGTGCGACAGAAATTTCCTTGTTGATGGTAGGCGATTCAGCATCAAGCTAGACGAGACTTTCAAATTCGATACAGTAAGTCACAACGACAAGTCTGTTTTCGTAATTAAGCATGACTTATATATGCTTCATTTGCCTGACTTATAATTTTTAATTTTCACTATTCTACTAGCGCATCCCATGCCATGCAAGAATTTTTGTCTTGGATAAGATAGGTTTCAAAGATATGGAAACTATGGAGGTAAAGAGAGCTTACCTGAAAACTGAGCATGATGGTTATACTTTCAACGTCAAAGTATACAATGCACACACGTACACCTACTTTGAATGCAAAACTTGGCAAGCACTATGCAAGGCTTATGCATTTGAGCCTGGTATGGTTATCACCTTTGATATTCGTCCGGAATATGATATTGAAGGTAATAGAGACATATGGGTCAATGTGCAGACGCCTCCAGTTCTACCATTATGTGAGTTCTTCTCAAATATATTTTTGTCTTTGATATTGCTTATTTCAAAAATAACTGACAACTAATTTCTATTGACAGCTTATCTCCATTCAACCAAACATGTCCGGCGCTTGGTAGACATGACCTTCTACTGTCCCGGAGCTGAACTAAACTGCGAGGAGATAAGTCATTATGTTTCATGGCTTGAGGATCTTCATACTGTCAAGACTAATTTTTTTCCTGCACTTGGAAATGTTAGTACTCAAAACATGCGACCAATAGTGATGGTATTGAACTACGGTCACATCTATTTAGGAATGATGGTAAGATATTTACTATTTGTCCTCAGTGCATATTTTGCATACATATTTTTTTTGCTAAACTTTCATTGCTAAGTATATTAATTAAGTACTATACGATGTTCTACAACAGTGACTCCCGATGACAGTTGTGCCTCAGGGGATCAAGACTAAAGATCAGATGTCAATTGTTAGTTTAAGGCCAAGATATCCTGCATTGCACATGAATGCATTCAGGATTTCTAGAAGCGATGAATGCTTAATAGTGAAAGATTAGAGGAAAATTGTTAATGATCGCAGAGAAGTACTAGGGGGCAGCAATGAGAAGCGCAGCCCACGATTAGGAGACAGGTTCATCGGCATGCTCCAGTATGATCAATCAGGAGAGCTATACATGTTCTATGCTATTTTACTAGAGAGAGAGTAGCTAGCAGGAGTGATTTAGCTAGTTCTTCATGCTGCTCTTAATTAGTACTTGTCCTTTCATGTCCGTGTTCTTCGTTCTGAACTTTATATATATATATATATATATATATGTATATGCATAACATTTACAATGTGTAGTATCGTAAAATACCAGCAAACGAAAAAGAATTAAAATGGAAACACAAAATTAAATGAAAAAGAAATCATAAAACTAAAAACCCCCAAACATTATAGTACCAACCGGTACTAAAGGGCTCCAGGCCCCCGGAGCTGGCTCGTGCCACGTGGTTGCCCTTTAGCACCGGTTCGTGCTGAACCGATACTAAAGGGGGGGGGCCTTTAGTGACCACATTTTAATGCCGGTTATGGAACCGGCACTAAAGGGCCTTACGAACCGGTGCTATTGCCCGGTTCTGCACTAGTGTAAGTTGGTCTAATATATATAACAGGCCCTATAAGTTTATGGTGGTAGTTGTATATTTTGTGCAACACTGCTACTTGTGATTCCCATCAATAAATTCCCTAAAGAGGAGGGGATGATGCAGCACAGCGGCGGTAAGTATTTTCCTCGGTTATGAAACAAAGGTTATGATTTCTGTTGGGAAATGTAGCATGGAATTTCAAAAAAAATCCTACACTCACGCAACATCTATGTCAGAGATGCATAGCAACGAGAGGGGGAGAGTGTGTCCACGTACCCTCGTAGACCGAAAGCGGAAGCGTTAACTTAACGCGGTTGATGTAGTCGAACGTCTTCTCGAATCAACCGATCAAGTACCGCACGTACGACACCTCCGAGTTCAACACATGTTCAGCTCGATGACGTCCCTCGAACTCTTGATCCAGTAGAGGCACGAAGGAGTCGATGAGTTCCGTCAGCACGACGACGTGGTGACGGTGTTGGTGATGTGATCCACGCAGGGCTTCGCCTAAGCACTATGACAATATGACTGGAGGAGTAAACGGTGGAGGAGGGCATCGCACACGGCTAATAGACAACTGTTGTGCTTTGGGGTGCCCCCTGCCCCCGTATATAAAGGAGGAGAGGGGAGGCCGCCGGCGCAAGGGGGCGTGCCAAGTGGGGGGAGTCCCACTAGGACTCCTAGACCTAGTCGCCCCCCTTCCTCCAACGGAGGGGGAAAGGGGAAAGAGGGGGAGAGGGAAAGGGGGGTCACACCCCCTCCCCTAGTCCAATTCGGACTCCCCATGGGAGGGGGGGGGGCTCTACCTCCTCGTGGCATGCCTCTCCTCTCCCCTATGGCCCATTAAGGCCCAATACTTCCCCGGGGGGTTCCGTTAACCCCTCGGTACTCCGAAAAATATCTGAACCTCTCCGGAACCATTCCGGTGTCCGAATATAACCTTCCAATATATCAATCTTTACCTCTCTACCATTTTGAGACTCCTCGTCATTTCCGTGATCTCATCTGGGACTCCGAACAACCTTCGGTCACCAAAACACATAACTCATATAATACATATCATCATCGAACGTTAAGCATGCGAACCCTACGCGTTTGAGAACTATGTAGACATGACCGAGACACCTCTCCAGTCAATAACCAATAGCGGAACCTGGATGCTCATATTGGTTCCCACATATTCTATGAAGATCTTTATCGGTTGAACCGCAATGTCAACATACGTTATTCCCTTTGTCATCGGTATGTTACTTGCCCGAGATTTGATCGTCGGTATCTTCATACCTAGTTCAATATCGTTACCGGCAAGTCTATTTACTTGTTCTGTAGTGCATCATCCCGTAACTAACTCATTAGTCACATTGCTTGCAAGGCTTCATATGATGTGCATTACCGAGAGGGCCCAGAGATACCTCTACGATACTCGGAGTGACAAATCCTAATCTCTACCTATGCCAACCCAACAAACACCTTCATAGATACATGTAGAGCATATTTAAAATCACCCAATTACGTTGTGACGTTTGATACAAGGCATTCCTCCGGTGTCCGGGAGTTGCATAATCTCATAGTCGGAGGAATATATATTTGACACGAAGAAAGTAGCAAGAAAGCTGAACGATCATTATGCTAGGCTAACAGATGGGTCTTGTCCATCACATCATTCCACTAATGACGTGATCCCATTTATCAAATGACAACTCATGTCCATGGCTAGGAAACTTAACCATCTTTGATCAACGAGCTAGTCTAGTACATGCATACTAGGGACACAGTGTTTTGTGTATGTATTCATACATGCATCAAGTTTCCGGATAATACAATTCTAGCATGAATAATAAACATTTATCATGAATAAGGAAATATAAAATAACAACTTTATTATTGCCTCTAGGGCATATTTTCTTCAGTCTCCCACTTGCACTAGAGTCAATAATCTTGATTACATTGTAATGAATCTAACACCCATGGAGTCTTGGTGTTGATCATGTTTTGCTCATGGAATAGGTTTAGTCAACGAGTCTGCAATATTCAGATCCGTATGTATTTTACAAATCTCTATGTCTCCCTCCTTGACCAAATCTCGGATGGAGTTGAAGCGTCTCTTGATGTGTTTGGTCTTTTTGTGAAATCTGGATTCCTTCGCCAAGACAATTGCTCCAATATTGTCAGGCACTAGGTATTGCACCTAGATCGGATATGAACTCCTTCATCGAGACTCCTTCATTTGCTGCTTCCGAAGCAGCTATGTACTCCGCTTCACACGTAGATCCTGCCATGACGTTCTGCTTGGAAGTACACCAACTGACATCTCCACCATTCAATAAAAATATGTATCTGGATTGTGACTTCGAGTCATCTGGATCAGTGTCAAACCTAGTGTCGATGTAACCACTTACGACAAGATCTTTGTCACCTCCATAAACAAGAAACATATTCCTAGTCCTTTTCAGGTACTTCAGGATGTTCTTGACTGTTGTCCAGTGATCCACTCTTGGATTACTTTGGTACCTCCCTGCTAAACTTATAGCAAGGCACACATCAGGTCTGGTACACAACATACCATACATGATAGAACCTATGGCTGAAGCATAGGGAATGACTTTCATTTTCTCTCTATCTTCTGCAGTGGCTGGGCATTGAGTCTGACTCAACTTCACACCTTGTAACACAGGCAAGAACCCTTTCTTTGACTGATTCATTTTGAACTTCTTCAAAACTTTATCAAGGTATGTGCTTTGTAAAAGTCCTAACAAGCGTCTTGATCTATCCCTTATAGATCTTGATGCCCAATATATAGGCATCTTCACCGAGGTCTTTCATTGAAAAACTCTTGTTCAAGTATCCTTTTATGCTATTCAGAAATTCCACATTATTTCCAATCAACAATATGTCATCCACATATAATATTAGAAATGCTATAGAGATCCCACCCACTTTCTTATAAATACAGGCTTTTCCAAAAGTCTGTACAAAACCATATGCTTTGATCATCTCAGCAAAGCGTATATTCCAACTCTGAGATGGTTGCATCATATACAACTCTTCTTTAGGAAATCCATTAAGGAATGCATTTTTTGACATCCATTTGCCATATTTCATAATCATAAAATGTGGCAATTGCTAACATGATTCGGACAGACTTTCGCTACGGGTGAGGAAGTCTCATCGTAGACAACTCCTTGAACTTGTCGAAAACCCTTTGCAATAAGTCGAGCTTTATAGACAATAACATTACCATCAGCGCCAGTCTTCTTCTTGTAGATCCATTTATTCTCTATGGGTCCCAGATCCACCAAAGTCCACACTTTGTTCTCATACATGGATCCTATCTCAGATTTCATGGTCTCAGCCATTTATCAGAATCTGGGCTCATCATAGCTTCTTCATAGTTCGTAGGTTCATCATGGTCAAGTAACATGACCTCCAGAATAGGATTAGCGTACAACTCTGGTGCGGATCATGCTCTGCCAGAACTACGAGGTTCTGTAGTTTCATAATCTTTATCATTCGCTTCCTCTCTAGTTGGTGTAGGCATCACGGGAACAGATTTCTCGGATGAGCTACTTTCCAAATTGAGAGCAGGTACAATTACCTCATCAAGTTCTACTTTCCTCCCACTCACTTCTTTTGAGAGAAACTCCTTCTCTAGAAAGGTTCCGTTCTTAGCAACAAAAATCTTGCCTTCGGACATGTGGTAGAAGGTGTACCCAATTGCTTCCTTAGGGTATCCTATGAAGGCACATTTCTCCGATTTGGGTTCGAGCTTATCGGGCTGAAGCCTTTTGACATAAGCATGGCATCCCCAAACTTTAAGAAACGACAGCTTAGGTTTGTTGCCAGACCACAGTTCATACGGCGTCGTCTCAACGGATTTTGACGGTGCCATGTTTAAAGTGAATTCAACTGTCTCTAATGCATAACCCCAAAACGATAATGGTAAATCGGTAAGAGACATCATAGATCGCACCATATCCAATAAAGTGCGGTTACGACGTTCAGACACACCATTACGCTGTGGTGTCCCAAGTGGCGTGAGCTGTGAAACTATTCCACATTGTTCTAAATGAAGGCCAAACTCGTAACTAATATTTTCTCCTCCACGATCAGATCGTAGAAACTTTATTTTCTTGTTATGATGATTCTCTACTTCACTCTGAATTTTTTTGAAGTTTTCAAATGTTTCAGACTTGTGTTTCATTAAGTAGATATACCCATATCTGCTCAAACCATCCCCGAAGGTCAGAAAATAACGATACCCGCCACGAGCATCAACACTCATTGGACCGCACACATCGATATGTATTATTTTCAATAGGTCGCTAGCTCGTTCCATTGTTCCGGAGAACGGAGTTTTAGTGATCTTGCCCATAAGGCATGATTCGCAAGTATCAAATAATTCATAATCAAGTGATTCCAAAAGTCCATCTTTATGAAAAAATTTCATGCGCTTTACATCGCTTCCCCTCTCTTTCTTCCCCTCCATGGGTGGCGCCGCATCGTCCCTACCTCCGGCAAGGCCCCGACAAGTCCACACCGGCGAGATGTGGCACCTTCGATGACGAGCATGGTCTAGTCTCGGTTGCATCCAAACAACCCCTCCGAGCTTTCATTCAGGCCAGGAGCAGTTGTGTCTCTACCCGACTGATGTGCAACTTGCCTCAAGTAGCCTACTTAGTGCCCCAGCCCACTAGCGGTCACTCCATTCGGTTCTTTTTCTTTCCTTTGTTCGTTCACTTTTTCTCATGTTCGATCCTTCATTTTCTATATATTTTTAACCTTTTTTATAATTTAAAATATTATAAATATATACTGCATATTCCAAAAATTAATTTAATTAACAATTTAAAATTGTTAATCGCACGTTAAAAAAATGTTCACGCAGAGTAAAAAATTCGTTCACATTGCTTTTGAGAAATATTTGTACCACTGAAAAAATGTTCGCAACATTTAAAAAATGTTCATACATTTTCAAAATTAATTATCACTTGAAAAAAGGTAAAAATATAAAATTCACTTCAAGAAACTTGTAAAATATGTTAATATCATTCAAAAGATTGTTCATCGCACTTAGGAAATATTGACATATCTCAGAAATATATTTGTGAAATTTTCAAAGATGATTATACAATGTAAAAAATCATCATCTTATTTAAAAATGTTTCATACCATCCATAACAATATTTTGACATTTAAAAAAATCGATCACTTAAAAAATACTTGCATGCTTTAAAAAATGTTCACTCTGTATTTTAAAACTGTTCAATGTGAATTTGACAAAAATTTCAACATGTATTCAGAAAAATGTTCAACGTGTATTTGGAAAATGTTCCACGTGTATCTGAAAAATCTTTATATTGTATATAAAACAAATGTTCAACATGTATTCAGATAAAGCCATTCAACATATATTTGAAAAATATTCAACGTGTATCCAAAAAAGTTCAACTTGTATACTGAAAACGTTTAACTTGTATTAAAAAGGTATAAGTGTATTTGAAAAATAAGAAGAAAAAAGGAAACGAACAAAACACCCTCAAAAAAGGAAAAACATTTATTTCTTTACATATGGATTGAACTGTTCGATATTTTCTGAGGAGAAGAACTGATAGGCCTCCTTCGGGCCGGAGCATTGTGACTCACCCGACGGATTTACAAACTCCCCTCAAGCAGCCTCCATAGGCCAGCCCAGTGGCGGCCGTTCCGTTTTTATTCTTTCGTTGTTTTATATCTGTTTATCTCTAGTTCCTACGTTTATTTATATTTAGTTTATTTTTTCAAAATATTTTCAAAATTTTTAAATACATATGTTCCAAACACTTATTTACTGAACTATTTAATAGCGTTCATCACACATTTAGAAAATGTAAATGCAGTGTAAAAAATTGTTCCTGCATTTATAAAGGTATATTCGTGCAATTCAAAAAAATATTCGTGCCATTGAGAAAATGTTCACATATATAAAAAAATCCTCTTCATATTGAAAAAGGTAAAATTATAAATATTTTTTACATAGTTTACAAAATGTTTTATATCATTCATGAAACTGTCCACCACATGTAAAAGTATTGACATGTTTCAAAAATATATTAGTGGCATTTAAAAATGACTATACAGTGAAAACAATCTTAGTGTAATTAAAAAAATCCCTATCATTCAATAAAATGTTTTAAAACATGAACAATGTTTGCATGCTTTAAAACAATATTCAACATGTATTTTAAAAATGTTCAATGTGAATTTGACAAAATGTTCAACATGTATTCGAAAAAATGTTTAATGTGTATTTGCAAAATGTTCCACTTGTATTTGAAAAATGTTCAACATGTATACAAAAATAATGTTGAATGTGCATTTGAAAAATGTTCGACATGTATCCGGATAAGAATGTTCAACATATGTTTGAAAAATGTTCAACTTGTGTCTGAAAAATGTGCACATGTATGCTTCCAATTTTCAATTTGTTCTGAAAAAGTTGAGATGTATTTGAAACAATGAAGATTAACAAAAAAAGCAGGGGAAGAAATCAAAGGAACCTGATATAGAGAACAAAAAGAAAAAACCACGAATAAGTTTCTAAAACCGCTCCATAGAATCTTTTAGAACACCTCCAGGAAGCTACAGGAATGCACCTTATTGGGCCGGGGCGGTAGCTCAGCGCGAGAGGCGAGACGGTGTTATATCTGGCAAAGAGAATAATAAATCCCAATTGCCCTAAAAGACAACCATTCCAAAATCCATAAGAAAAACAATCTAAAAAACAGATTGTGATAACCAATCTATCAACACATACACTATCCATGTATGTATTGATAAGGTCTTCAAAAGTATTTATTCCTAAACATTTTACAGCTTCTTACTCATATTTAGGTGTAGTTCCGGCAGCAGCCTCCCCAGGGGCAGGGGTGCGAGCAGAGGCCGCCAAACCACCAGCAGCAGCAGTTCGTCCACCCCAGTGAACAAGGCTACGGAGTGCACCCACCGAACCACTAGCTAGCACATAGCTACGGCGGGCAGGCGCCGGACGAGCAGTTTCCCCCTGCTTCACCTCCTCCAGCTCAGGGCTATGGACCGCACAGGGCAAACCTGGAGGCATGAACACGTGTAAACGCACGCGCGCCGTCTGATCAACATTCGTTCTGTATTCCGTGGTTTCCGACCGGCCGGTTACGTGTACTCTATCTCTACGGGATGGCTTTTGATCCTGTTTAACTTTGAGAATGCATCAGGAATGTTTTTTTTTAAATAAAAATGTTTGGTTACTGCTTTATGTTTGCAGTTGAGATATTTTGTGTAATGTTGAGAATCACCAATGTGGCAACTAAGGGCCACCCTAAAGAACACAACGGCCCGCCCTCAGGTGAGCTCGATACGTGCTACGATTTCACGGGCCATACCATCATCACCGTGCGAACGATCAGGCTTAGAGGGTGTTTGTTTCCAGGAACTTATTGATTTAGGGACTTAAAAAAATCCCTATAAGTCACATCTAAACCAAACAGGAGGGACTTATAGGGACTTAAAGTGGTCATTTGGGACTTATCAAAAAAGATTCTCATGGAGGAACTTATAGGGACTTATAGTGGTGATTTGGGTCTTTTAGCATGTCATTTAATAACCTCTAGCCCATAATAAGTCCCTGTAAACAAACAGGTAGGGACTTGAGAGTTATAAGTTGGGACTTAAAAAAGTCTTAGGACTTATTAATCAAACAGGGCCTTAGCTTTGAGGGTGGGGCGAACCCAGACCCTGGGTTGGAGCATATGCTCTACTTCAAGGACCGCGGGAACACCCTCTCCCAGGTATGCTGGCCCATGCATATGGCGTCGGCGCGTCGCGCTTATAGGCTCCTTGGCGCCAAGGAGGCTACCTGTGACGATGCAGGTGGTTTACGAACAATAGATGTTAAAAGAATGCTCATCAGCATGGGTGCATCGACACACACATCGCACGTTGGTTTCCCAGATGTTTGCTTCCTCTAAGTGAAGGTTGGTACGGCCCAATCATCATTTAAATGATAGTGGATCGAGGGATTGGAAGATTCAAATATAGACTATAGATTGAAATAGACTATCAAGAGATAATTACACCAGTGATGCTTGAACTAGGCATAGATGTTTACTTTGGCACATGAACTTGAAAAGTGTGCCGAACTAGTTCCAATACTTGGCATCCTTGTTCAAATATGGTTCAAATAACGTTTGGATACATACGTGTTGCTGGCTAAGAATGCCAGCATGGCACGAGACCGACTAGACACGAAATATTGGCAAGACTCACATGCGAAGTATCTCTGTCTCTGACGAGTATATAGCAAAAAAAAGTACCACATTACAGGCTATGTCTACAAAAAACTACCACTTTTCATAATCTTTAAAAAAAATCCACAAAATTGGTTTGCTGTTCCAAAAAAACATAGTCACCGAATGGTTACATTTTAAGCCATCTTATGATAGGTAGGGCCCGCCGGTCAGGTCCACGCTAGCCACTGGCTGACGGCGCGCATGGGAACGACCGTTAGGGCGACCCGTTCCGACCAGGTGATTAGTGGCCGATCAAGCTCACTCTCTCTCACTCACGCACACTCACTCCCACCCTTTCCCTTGCTCTGTTCTCCCCTGCCCGAGCTCGCCATCATCGCCGACCACCTCTATTTCTCGTCGCCAGCCAGGATGCCTTCCTGGAATGATGGGGATGAGAGCTCCGACAATGACAACATGGGGGGCAACCTGATGGATATGGAGTACTTTGTAAACATCATCCTCTCTCTCTGCCATTATTTAGGGTTAGGGTTCACTCGGTTTGGGAATTAGGGTTGAGGATTTGCACCTATGGATGGATTCTTTGGTTGATTATTTGGTTTAACCAGTGCTTGATGGATCTGCAACTATTGGTTGCATCCTTCTGATCTAGCTGGTATTGTATGTAGGACACACCTGACACCATCCCTGAGCCATTGTTTTGTGGTGCTCCCATGGAGGAAGTTCCCAAGTGCACTCTGCACCACATGATGCCTAGGAAGTGTGTTGCTTTTCGAGGTCCTAACACTCGAAGGAGGTTCTATGGATGCCATGTTCAGGTGAGTAAGCCTTGGTAGTATTGTTTAATGTAGTAATTTAGTAGTTCATTGGTATCTTGAGTCAGTGGTAATTAGACAATTGGATAGTTAAGTGTTGGCACTGGATTCAGTTATGCTAATTTGTTATCAGTTATGCTATAGTGGTTTTCAGAGTACAGAAAGTGGTTTTCAAATTAGTTGGCACTGGATTCATTTATATATATATATATATATATATATATATATATATATATATATATATATATATATATATATATATATATATATATATATATATATATATCCTCTGTTTGAATTGATTAGATTTCTGAATTTATACATCTCCTTATATATTAACTCTGTTCTAGCCGAATTTAGTTCTGAATTTAGGCATTTTCTTAAGTATGTGATGTCTGCTCTAACTGAATTCATTTTTGAATTTAATATTGTTCTTTGATTGAACAGTGAGGTGTCAATTCTGGTGTAGTTAAGTGGGTTGATCCAGCCTGGCCTGATATACTGAAGAACTGCCTCATCAAGATGTGGGAAATGTTCCATGAGCAAAACCTTGGTAGGATTAAAGACAAGAATGCATATGATGCTGAGGTAGCCAAGTTGATGAAGGAGGAGGATCATCTTTGTGATGAGTATCATCAAATGGTTGATGATGTTACCAAGATGTTTGACTGGCAGGATGGTGTTGGCAAGGTGGACTACCAGAAGGCAATGTATGCTGAGAAACATGAGAAGAAGAATGAAGAGCTAGAGATAGAGATGAAGATGTAGAAGCTTAGGCTAGCAAAGGAGCAATGGTGTGACGCCACCGATTCAATCATACACTAATCATACACGCAAATGTGTACGATCAAGATCAGGGACTCACGGGAAGATATCACAACACAACTCTAGACACAAATTAAAATAATACAATCTTTATATTACAAGCCAGGGGCCTCGAGTGCTCGATTACATAAGCTTGAAAACAAACGAGTCAGCAGAAGCATCATTATCTGAGTACAAACATGAGTTAAACAGGTTTGCCTTAAGAAGGCTAGCATAAAAGTATCAAGGATCGAAAAGGCAAGGCCTCCTGCCTGGAAGCCTCCTAACCACTCCTGGTCATCGGCGTCCGTCACGTAGTAGTAGGCACCCTCAGGGTAGTAGTAGTCGTCGGCGGTCGCGTTTGGATCCCGGGCTCCACCATCTGGTTGCGACATTCGAGAAACTAGAATGGAAAAGGGGAAAAAGAGGGAACAAAGCAACCGTGAGTACTCATCCAAAGTACTCGTAACCAAGGATCTACACTACATATGCATCGGTATCAATGAAATGGCTAGTATCTGTGGACTGAACTGCAGAATGCCAGAAGAGAAGGGGAAAGCCTAGCCTATCGAAGACTAGCATCTTCAAGCAGCTCCAAGCATCTTGCAGCAATCGGAAGAGTATAGAATAGCAGTTTATATTTAACAAACATGTTGTAGAAATAATGCCTACAGATCCTTCCCCGACTCCCTGCGGGAAAGCAATCTCAGAGCCACATATCCATTACATGCCTCATCATTCAGTATCTAGTTCTAGTTGTATCGATCAGGAAACAACTCCGAGCGTCCGTTACCGTGGACTCGGCTATTCGAATAGATCAATCTTCCCTGCAGGGGTCCACAAACTTACCCAACACGCCCGATCAACTCCGGCCGGACACACCATCAGGTCATGACCAGCCTCGGCCGATCAAAATGCCGTAGTCCTACCTAGGCACAACAGAGAGGCCAGCACGCCGGTCTACATCCTAAATGCGAAGGGCTCATGGGCCAATCATCCTTTGCAATCATGTGCGTTGCGAACGCGGCCGGTGAGCAGACCTAGTCCCGTTATACAAGTGCAGGCTTAACCAGTCCAATCCGGTGCGCGCCACTCAATCGCCAATGTCAGTGAGCTTTCAGCTGATACATACGACGTAGAGTGCCCATACTTATTCCTGTGTGGTGGTTAGTGCGAAAAGGCCAAAGGCCTACTCGGATCAAATATCCAAACCGTTAGTGTCTTGGTAATGCGGTAACGATCAATGATCCACGATATGTGGTCCCGTCGCCCCATCTCACGGACTTGCGGCAAGGGCTAAGAATGGTCGGCTGCGCCGCATGGAAAACTTGCGGGTATCCTCCAGATCAACCCGACTTCAAATCACTCGCTGGTACCCTTCAGGGCCGACCCGATGTCATCATGGTTCTGTGGTAAGTCAAAGTAACCATGTGTCCAAAACAGCAAGGGGGAAACCCGAGGAATCACCCTCAATGGATTCCCACTGAATGTAGCCGTCAAGGTGGACTTGGAGGAATCGCCCTCTATGGTCCACACTTGAGGGGTTGCACGATAGAGTCTTTATCGGGAGTGGTGAAGGACGAATTGATTCGTCTCCAACGTATCTATAATTTTTGATTGCTCCATGCTACTTTATCTATTGTTTTGGACTATAATGGGCTTTATTTTCCACTTTTATATTATTTTTGGGACTAACCTATTAACCGGAGGCCCAGCCCAGAATTGCTGTTTTTTGCCTATTTCAGTGTTTCGAAGAAACGAAATATCAAACATAGTCCAAACGGAATGAAACCTTCGGAAACGTGATCTTCTCACCAAACGTGATCCAGGAGACTTGGACCCTACTCCAAGAAGTGCCAGAGGCGGTCACGAGGGTGGGGGGCGCGCCCCCTACCTCGTGGGCCCCCTGACGCTCCACCGACGTACTCCTTCCTCCTATATATACCTACGTACCCCCAACAGATCGGGGACAGAGCAAAAAACCTAATTCCACCGTCGTAACTTCCTGTATCCATGAGATACCATCTTGGGGCCTGTTCCGGAGCTCCACCGGAGGGGGCATCCACCACGGAGGGCTTCTACATCATCACCATAGCCCCTCCGATGAAGTGTGAGTAGTTTACTTCAGACCTTCGGGTCCATAGTTAGTAGCTAGATGGCTTCTTCTCTCTTTTTGGATCTCAATACAATGCCCCCCCTCTCTCGTGGAGATCTATTCGATGTAATCTTCTTTTTGCGGTGTGTTTGTTGAGACCGATGAATTGTGGGTTTATGATCCAGCTTATCTATGGAAAATATTTGATTCTTCTCTGAATTCTTTTATGTATGATTGAGTTATCTTTGCAAGTCTCTTCGAATTATCCGTTTGGTTTGGCCAACTAGATTGGTAGTTCTTGCAATGGGAGAAGTGCTTAGCTTTGGGTTCAATCTTGCGGTGACCTTACCCAGTGACAGAAAGGGTTGCAAGGCACGTATTGTATTGTTGCCATCGAGGATAACAAGATGGGGTATTTATCATATTGCATGAATTTATTCCTCTACATCATGTCATCTTGCTTAAGGCGTTACTCTGTTTTTAACTTAATACTCTAGATGCATGCTGGATAGCGGTCGATGAGTGGAGTAATAGTAGTAGATGCAGAATTGTTTCGGTCTACTTGTCACGGATGTGATGCCTATATACATGATCATTGCCTGGATAACCTCATAACTATGCTCAATTCTATCAATTGCTCAACAGTAATTTGTTCACCCACCGTAGAATACTTATGCTCTTGAGAGAAGCCACTAGTGAAACCTATGGCCCCCAGGTCTATTCTCATCATATCAATCTCCATCACTTTATTTACTTGCTTTTGCTTTTACTTTTTACTTTGCATCTTTATACCAAAAATACCAAAAATATTATCTCTATCAGATCTCACCCTCGTAAGTGACCGTGAAGGGATTGACAACCCTAAGCGTTGGTTGTGAGTAGTTATCATTTTGTGCAGGTACGAGGGACTTGCGCGTGGTCTCCTACTGGATTGATACCTTGGTTCTCAAAAACCGAGGGAAATACTTACGCTACTGTGCTGTATCATCCTCTCCTCTTTGGGGAAATCCAACGCAAGCTCAAGACATAGCAAGAAGAACCCTCGATGACCACGACCGAATAGCTACACTACAGGGTTAACATCAGAAGTGCTGATGAGGTATCACCCTCGGCATTCAATAATAACTCTGCAGAGGTGCCCGGTAGTGGGTTCGGTCTTACGGTGCTTGATTCCAGCGACAGAAAGGGAACCCACACGTATGCCGCAATAGATAAACGGATCTTGTCTACATCATGTCATCGTTCTTATTGCATTACTCCATTTTTACATGAACTTAATACACTAGATGCATGCTGGATAGCGGTCGATGTGTGGCGTAATAGTAGTAGATGCCGGCAGAAGTCGGTCTACTAATCTTGGACGTGATGCCTATGTAATGATCATTGCCTGGATATCATCATGATTTTTTAAAGTTCTATCAATTTCCCAACAGTAATTTGTTCACCCACCGTTTGATATTTTTCTCGAGAGAAGCCACTAGTGAAACCTACGACCCCCGGGTCTTCTTTCTCATATATTTGCCTTGCGATCTACTTTTTCCTTGCTTTTATTTTCAGATCTATTAAACAAAAATTAATACAAAAATACCTTGCTGCAATTTCTTTGTTCCACGATCTATTTATCCCATCTACAAATTTACCTCACGTCCTTTGACTATCTTGAGGCGTCGTACCCCGAAAGGGATTGGCAACCCCTTTAACACGTCGGGTTTTGAGGTGTTGTTATTTATGTGTAAGGGTTTTTATGTTTTGTTGCTTGGTTCTCCTACTGGTTCGATAACCTTGATTTCATATCTGAGGGAAATACCTACCACCGTTGTGCTGCATCATCCATTCCTCTTTGGGGAAATACAGACGTAGCTTCAAGCGACATGAAAAAGAATTTCTGGCGCCGTTGCCGGGGAGGATATTCAACATAACCAGGTTCCTAGTGACAAATCTCATCTCCTTGTAATTTACATTATTCTCCATTTGCCTCTGATTTTCCTCTCCCCCACTTCACAAAAAGTTGCCGTTTTATTCACCCTATTTTTCGTTCGCCATTTTCTCGTCAGATCCCTTCCTTGCTTGTGTGCCATGTGTCTTCTGTTTGCTTGCATCTTTGCTTGCTAAATATCTCTTGATATGGATCCTCAGCCACTTGCTAGTATTTTTAAGAGATCCAATTATCATGAACACATTTCTAGTGATTTGAGTACACTAGATTATCTTTATCATTGTCGAGGAAATTGTTAACTGGTAGCTACTCGGTTGGCTTGTGAGTAGGGGATTAATAGGCTAATCGGCAAGTTAATCGGCCATTTCATCAATTAATCGGACGATTTATTGGTTTATCGGCTACTCGGTGACCCTACGAGTAGGGGTTAATCGACAAGTTAACTGGTTAACTGGACGAATTCTTGAACAGGGATCTTTATGAAGTTTTGCTTGAGATTCATGAATCTGAAAATTGTGATGAAGAAATTTATGAAGTGATTCATGATAGCTCTTTGAATGAAAAGCATAATTGCAATGATTTTACTATAAATTTATTAATGTCAATTGTGCTAATAATATGCAAAACCCCAAGCTTGGGGATGCTAATTTTGCTACATCGACTACTTATTGCAATGATCATGATTGGGGTGCTTCTTCTTATGATCTTGAAAATTTATTTAAGCCCCGTGATGAATATGAGATTGAGAGTAGTGTTTGCAATAATATTGAAAGTGGGTTTGGAAGAGTGTCAACTTTAGATCCCACTACTTTGGAGAATGTTCAATCTTATGAAATTTTTGATAAAAGTGGGTTTGGAGAGGTCTTGACTTTAGTTAGTGTTAATCCCACTATTTTGGAAGAGTATCAACTTTGCATGCATGTGGATCATGAAGGGAATATTTTATATGATGGTTATATTGTTGAATTTAATTATGATCCTACATGTAATTATTATGAGAAAGGAAAATATGGTTGTAGAAATCTTCATTTTACTAAATTACCTCTTGTCATGTTGAGATTGCTATTGTTTATGTCTTATTCCTTGCATATGCTAGATGTTTCTTGTCTTGATAATTTGGTTGCCTACAAAATGTCTATGCGTAGGAAGTATGTTAGACTTAAATGTGTTTGTCACATGTTTTATGATGCCCTCTTTGTGCTTCAATTCTTGTCTTTCATATGAGCATCATTTAAATCTCATGCCTATCTTAATGGCTATAAAGGAAGAACTTGTTGGGAGGCAACCCAATGAATAAAATTTATTTTTGCTTTTTGCTTTCTCTTCTTGAGTGTTAGCACAATTATGCTACTGTTATGATTGTGCTTTTTGTGTTTTAATTAGTGTTTGTGCCAAGTAAAGCCTTTAGGATCTTTTGGGGTGATAGTTGTTTGATCTTGCTGAAAAAGACAGAAACTTTGCGCTCACAAAAATAATTATCATAAATCACAGAAAAGAGCTTTTTCCCTGATTCATTTTGCAGAAGATTAATATACAAAGTATGCTGGTCTTCATAATTTGTTAGAACTTTTGGAGTTACAGAAGTATTCGAAAGTTCCAGATTACTACAGACTGTTCTGTTTTGACAGATTCTGTTTTCTTTGTGTTGTGTGCCTATTTTGATGGCTCTATGGTTTTCTTTGATGAGTTTTTGCCATAGAAAAGTTGGAATACAGTAGATATAATAAAAAACAAAATAAGAATTGGTTTGACACAACACTTACAGTAGTGGTTTGCTTTCTTTTACTAACGGATCTCACAAGGGTTTTGTTGAGTTTTGTGTGATTGAAGTTGTCAAGTTTTGGGTTATCTTACGATGGATGAAAGAATGATAGAAGAGCCTAATCTTGGGGATGCCCCGACATCCCAAGCTATTATCCAAGAATGAGCAACCAACTAAGCTTGGGGATGCCCCCGAGTGGCATCCCCTCTTTCTTCTAACGACCATCGGTATTTTACTCGAGACTATATTTTTATTCGTCACATGATATGTGTTTTGCTTGGAGCGTCTTGTATGATATGTGTATTTGCTTGTTTTATTTTGTGTTTTAAGTCATCAAACCTTGCTGGACACACCTATTTGAGAGAGCCAGAATTATGTCATGACTTATTAGAATTTCTCTCTATGGTTCACTTAAATTTCTTAGGAGCAATGGACTTGCTCTAGTGCTTCTTCTCTTATATATTTTTGAGCACGGTGTGCTTAGTATTTTTGAAGAAATGCTCTCTTGATTCACTTAGATTTATTTGAGAGTTAGTAAAATTTTGAAGAAATTCTCTCTTTCTTCACTTAAATTATTTTGTGAGAAGGAAAATATGTTATGCTCATGATCTTCACTTATATTTGTTTGAGCTTATGAAGAGCAACACATGAAAATTAGTCCCAAAGTGATAGATATCCAAGAAGGATAAAGAAAAAAATATGTCACGAAGATCATTGGAAAATAGAAACTTGATTCTTAGTAATGGTTTTGAGATATGATGATGTGATATGTGAGTTATGTTGATGAGTAATTGTGCTCTAGTAAGAATATTAGTGTTAAGGTTTGTGATTCCCTATGCATGCACGAAAGTCAATAATCATGCAATGAAAATTATATCCTACTTGTGGTGCATTATTCGGTGTTAATTATGCTTAATGCTTGCTTATGGTATTATTAGTTTCTTGGTTGGTCGCTTCTCAATCTTTTTTGCTAGCCTTCATTTTGCACCAATTATGACCTCTACTTGTGCATCCAAAATCCTTAAACCAGTTTTGCCACATGAATCCACTATATCTACCTATTTGCGATATTATTTTGCCATTCTAAGCAAATTTGCTTGTGCCATCTCTAATTTTCATAATGAACTTCTCTTCTGTGTGTTTGTTTCGCTCACGGAACGGTAACGGGTAGCTAATATTTTCCATGCTAGATGTGTTATTCTCACGATGAGTGTTTATTCACTTATCATTGCACGAGAGTAAGACAAAGGTTTTAGGGATGCCCGATCTCGAAATGCAAAAATGAATTTACTTTATGTTGTCAAATAATAAGTTCCTTGGAAAGTATTGGTATGGATGGCACCCGTGAATATGGCTAGCCATGGAAAGTGAAAGTTATGTTGAACAAGGAATAAACTTTATTTTCTGTTTGGGAACCGCCTATGATATATCTAGCATGGAAAGTGTTGGGATTCTCCAAGTCATTTTCGTTGGTGGGATGGATACACCTCCCAAAATGTTTTTATCTCTATTTTTTCGCTTTGAGCTCTGGCACCTCTACAAATCCCTACATCCCTCTGCAAAGGGCCTTTCTTTTACTTTATGCAATTTTTAATTTTTGAAATTGAGTCTCCATCCTCTCTTATAAAAGCACCAACTAGGGGACAATATGATCGTACTTAAGTATTGGGTGTAGCTAATATTCGAGTGTGTTTCATGAATGGATCAATGTTTGAGCATGATGGGCTAGGGATAACTTGTTTTGCATGTTGATATGCTTGAGTATCTAAATTATTATGTAAAAACTAGACTATTGCTTTGAATCACATAAAAGTCCAAATGTCCATGCAATGAAGAAAAGAATATGATATGACATGATAAATTGCACTCCACATGAAAAATTCTATTTTATCACTTACCTACTCGAGGACGAGCATGAGTTAAGCTTGGGGATGCTGATAGGTCTCCAACGTATCTATAATTTTTGATTATTCCATGCTGTTTTATTATCAATCTTGGATGTTTTATAATCATTATATAGTCATTTTATATCATTTTTGGTACTAACCTATTGACATAGTGCCAAGTGCCAGTTGATGTTTTCTGCATGTTTTTTACATCGCAGGAAATCAATATCAGATGGAGTCCAAATGTCACGCTAATTTACGATGATTTTTTATGGGCCGGAAGGAACACAACGGGCCCTGGTTGCCCCAGTGGGGAGTCTCGAGGTGGGGAGAACCCACCAGGGCGCGCTAGGAGGCCCAGACGCGCCTTGGTGGGTTGTGCCCACCTCGGGTGCCCCCTGGACCGATTCTTTGCTCCATAAATACCCCAATATTCCAGAAACCCTAGGGGAGTCGACGAAATTTTCATCCAGCCGCCGTAGAGTCTAGAACCACGAGATCCAATCTAGACACCATCATGGAGGGGTTCACCACTTCCATTGGTGCCTCTCCGATGATGCATGAGCAGTTCTTTGTAGACCTTCGGGTCCGTAGTTAGTAGCTAGATGGCTTCCTCTCTCTCTCTCTCTCTCTCTCTTGATTATCAATACAATGCTCTCTTGGAGATCCATATGATGTAAGTCTTTTGGCGGTGTGTTTGTTGGGATCTGATGAACTTCGAGTTTATGATCAGTTATATCTTTTTATATCCATGAAAGTTATTTGAGTTATTTGATCTCTTATATGCATGATCTCTTATAGCCTCGTATTTTTCTTCGATATTTGGGTTTTGTTTGGCCAACTAGATCTATTTATCTTGCAATGTGAAGATGTGCCCGGTAGTGGGTTCGATCTTACGGTGCTTGATTCTAGTGACAGAAAGGGAAACAGACATGTATGTATCGTTGCTACTAAGGATAAAAAGATAGGATCCATATATGCCGCAATAGATAAACGGATCTTGTCTACATCATGTCATCGGTCTTAATACACTAGATGCATGCTGGATAGCGGTCGATGTGTGGAGTAATAGTAGTAGATGCAGGCAGAAGTCGGTCTACTAATCTTGGACGTCATGCCTATGTAATGATCATTGCCTAGATATCGTCATGATTATTTGAAGTTCTATCAATTGCCCAACAGTAATTTGTTCACCAACCGTTTGCTATTTTTCTCGAGAGAAGCCACTAGTGAAACCTACGGCCCCTGGGTCTTCTTTCTTATATATTTGCCTTGCGATCTACTTTTTCCTTGCGTTTATTTTCAGATCTATTAAACCAAAAAATACAAAAATACCTTGCTGCAATTTATTTGTTCCACGATCTATTTTTCCCATCTACAAATTTACCTCACGTCCTTTGCCTATCTTGAGGCGTCGTACCCCGAAAGGGATTGACAACCCCTTTAACATGTTGGGTTACGAGGTGTTGTTATTTGTGTGCAGGGGCTGTTTACGTTGTGTTGCTTGGTTCTCCTACTAGTTCGATAACCTTGGTTTCATATCTGAGGGAAATACCTACCACCGTTGTGCTGCATCATCCCTTCCTATTTGGGGAAATACGGACGTAGCTTCAAGCGACATCAATGCCGGTGATCTTCAATTCCCTGCATACAAATAAAATAACTATGTGAGCTATGCTTGATATGCTATCCAAATCTTCTAATGGCTAGTAAATAGCAACCTAGGAGAATATCCAATTTGATCACTATTATTCATCACGGGTTGACTTTAGGTCTATTGAGTCTTCCTTGAAGACTCTCATCTCGCGTGGTGTATATGGTGGGCACTCCCTCTCTGATATATTTGACCGTCGGTGATGGTCGCTCCTCCATTCGTTCCTGAGTGCATTACACCAAAATGTCTAGCACATGGGAATGAAGGAGAAGCGACCCTCACGACAATAGTCGGGAATCTTCCTCTGTGACAATTGCGACCATCGGTGATGGTAGCTCCTCCTTTCATTCCAAAGTGCATTACACCAAAATGTCTAACACCTTGGAATGAAGAAGAAGCTACCCCCACGACAACAACGGGATTCTTCGTCTTCTCTCATATATGGTGGACACACTCCCTCACTAATTTTTCGACCGTCGGTGATGATCGCTACTCCTCCTTCTCCTAGTGCATAACAAAGGTCTAGCACAAGGAGAAGGAGAAGCGACCCCCATGAAAACAGTCGGCATTCTTCTTCTCTCTTGTATGGTGGAGACTCTCTCCCTTACTGATTTTTTAACTGTCATGTATGGAGCCCCGGCAGACTTAAAGTCAACCCAAAATGTCGTTTATTTCTCTTTCTGGAAAATCAAGGGTACTCGATATTTCCTACATAATCTAGCACAAGTCATTCTAAAATTCACAAAAAAATCCGGCATGACCTTTGCTAAAATAGGACATATCGAGCGCCTGAAATTTGCCGGAATGGAAATGAAACAACACTCCGGCAAAACATAGGCCACTCGGATTTTTCCTGCGATACAAAGATGTCCGTACACATAGTTTAAACTTGAAATTCTATCCGGATCAATTATCATTTAAAAAGAACTAGCTTCACATTGTCACAGCTACTCATTTAAAAAGAACTAGCTTCACATTATCATGAAAATTTATTACTAAAATTTTTTATTACTAAATTTGATATCTAAAAATTTTCTGTACAACAACAGCAAAGCCTTTGTTGGAAATATGCCCTAGAGGCAATAATAAATTAGTTATTATTATATTTCCTTGTTCATGATGGTCATTTATTATCCATGCTATAATTGTATTGATAGGAAACTCAGATACATGTGTGGGTACATAGACAACACCATGTCCCTAGTAAGCCTCTAGTTAACTAGCTCGTTGATCAACAGATGGTTACGGTTTCCTGACCATGGACATTGGATGTCGTTGATAACGGGATCACATCATTAGAAGAATGATGTGATGGACAAGACCCAATCCTAAGCCTAGCACAAAGATCATGTAGTTCGTATGCTAAAGCTTTTCTAATGTCAAGTATCATTTCCTTAGACCATGAGATTGTGCAACTCCTGGATACCGTAGGAATGCTTTGGGTGTACCAAATGTCACAACGTAACTGGGTGGCTATAAAGGTGCACTACAGGTATCTCCGAAATTGTCTGTTGGGTTGGCACGAATCGAGACTGGGATTTGTCACTCCGTGTAAACGGAGAGGTATCTCTAGGCCCACTCGGTAGGACATCATCATAATGTGCACAATGTGACCAAAGGGTTGATCATGGGATGATGTGTTACTGAACAAGTAAAGAGACTTGCCAGTAACGAGATTGAACAAGGTATCGGGATACCGACGATCGAATCTCGGGCAAGTACAATACCGCGAGACAAAGGGAATTGTATACAGGATTGATTGAGTCCTTGACATCGTGGTTCATCCAATGAGATCATCGTGGAACATGTGGGATCCAACATGGGTATCCAGATCCCGTTGTTGGTTATCGACTGGAGAACGTCTCGGTCATGTCTGCATGGTTCCCGAACCCGTAGGTTCTACACACTTAAGGTTCGATGACGCTAGGGTTATAAAGGAAGTTTGTATGTGGTTACCGAATGTTGTTCGGAGTCCCGGATGAGATCCCGGACGTCACGAGGAGTTCCGGAATGGTCCAGAGGTAAAGATTTATATATGGAAAGTTGTTGTTCGGGTTCTGGGAAAAGTTCGGGTTTTTCCGGTATTGTACCGGGAAGCTTCCAGAAGGTTCCGGAGGATTCCGGAGGGGTCCGCAGGTCCGGAAATTTTTCCACCACGTCCAATAAAGCAGCATGGGCTGTAAGGGGGCGCCCTAGCCTTAATGGGCCAGGGGCACCAGCCCTCCCAAGGCCCATGCGCATGGGAGAGGGGAAACCCTAAAGGGGGAGGGCCTCCACTTGACTTGGGAGGCACTCCTCCCCCCCTTGGCCGCCGCTCCCTCCTCAGATTCTATCTGAGGGGGCCGGCCCCCCTCTCCCTTGCCCCTATATATATGTGGGGGGTGGGAGGGCAGCCGCACCCGAAGTTCTGGCGTAGCCCTCCCCCTCTCCCAAGTTCTCCTCTTCTCTCGTGGTGCTTGGCGAAGCCCTGCAGGATTGCCACTCTCCTCCATCACCACCACGCCGTTGTGCTGCTGCTGGATGGAGTGTTCCTCAACCTCTCCCTCTCTCCTTGCTGGATCAAGGCATGGGAGACGTCACCAGGATGTACGTGTGTTGAACGCGGAGGTGCCGTCCGTCCGGCGCTAGGATCTCCGGTGATTTGGATCACGACGAGTACGACTCCTTCAACCCCGTTCTCTTGAACGCTTCCGCTTAGCGATCTACAAGGGTATGTAGATGCACTCTCCTTCCCCTCGTTGCTGGTTTCTCCATAGATAGATCTTGGTGACACGTAGGAAAATTTTAAATTTCTGCTATGTTCCCCAGTAGTGGTATCAGAGCTAGGTCTATTGCTTAGATTCTTTGCACGAGTAGAACACAAATTAGTTGTGGGCATTGATTTTGTTCAATATGCTTACCGTTACTAGTCCAATCTTGATTCAGCGGCATTGTGGGATGAAGCGGCCCGGACCGACCTTACACGTACACTTACGTGAGACAAGTTCCACCGACTGACATGCACTTGTTGCATAAGGTGGCTAGCGGGTGTCAGTCTCTCCCACTTTAGTCGGATCGGATTCGATGGAAAGGGTCCTTATTAAGGGTAAATAGCAATTGGCATATCACGTTGTGGTTTTGCGTAGGTAAGAAACGTTCTTGCTAGAAACCCATAGCAGACACGTAAAACATGCAAACAACAATTAGAGGACGTCTAACTTGTTTTTGCAGGGTATGCTATGTGATGTGATATGGCCAATAAGAATGTGATGAATGATATGTGATGTATGAGATTGATCATGTTCTTGTAATAGGAATCACGACTTGCATGTCGATGAGTATGACAACCGGCAGGAGCCATAGGAGTTGTCTTTATTTATTGTATGACCTGCGTGTCATTGAACAACGCCATGTAATTACTTTACTTTATTGCTAACCGGTAGCCATAGTAGTAGAAGTAATAAGTTGGCGAGACAACTTCATGGAGACACGATGATGGAGATCATGATGATGGAGATCATGGTGTCATGCCGGTGACGATGATGATCATGGAGCCCCGAAGATGGAGATCAAAAGGAGCAAAATGATATTGGCCATATCATGTCACTATTTGATTGCATGTGATGTTTATCATGTTTATACATCTTATTTGCTTAGAACGACGGTAGTAAATAAGATGATCCCTCATTAAAATTCAAGAAAGTGTTCCCCCTAACTGTGCACCATTGCGAAAGTTCGTCGTTTCGAAGCACCACGTGATGATCGGGTGTGATAGATTCTTACGTTCACATACAACGGGTGTAAGCCAGATTTACACACGCGAAACACTTAGGTTAATTAACTTGACGAGCCTAGCATGTACAGACATGGCCTCAGAACACAAAAGACCGAAAGGTCGAGCATCAGTCGTATGGAGGATACGATCAACATGAAGATGTTCACCGATGATGACTAGTCCGTCTCACGTGATGATCGGACACGTCCTAGTTGACTCGGATCATGTAATCACTTAGATGACTAGAGGGATGTCTATCTGAGTGGGAGTTCATAAGATGAACTTAATTATCCTGAACATAGTCAAAAGCCCTTTGCAAATTATGTCATAGCTCGCGCGTTAGTTCTACTATTTTAGATATGTTCCTAGAGAAAATATAGTTGAAAGTTGACAGTAGCGATTATGCGATCAGTAGAAAGCTTATGTCCTTAATGCACCGCTCAGTGTGCTGAACCCCAAACGTCGTTTGTGGATGTTGCGAACATCGGACATACACGTTTAGATAACTACGTGTTAGTTCAGTTAAACGGTTTAGAGTTGAGGCACCAAAGATGTTTTTCAAAACGTCGCGGAACATATGAGATGTTTCGAGGGCTGAAATTGGGATTTTAGGCTCGTGCCCACGTCAAGAGGTATAAGACATCCGACAATTTTCTTAGCCTGCAAACTAAGGGAGAAAATCTCAATCGTTGAGCTTGTGCTCAGATTGTCTGAGTGCAACAATCACTTGAATCGAGTGGGAGTTGATCTTCCAGGTGAGATAGTGATGTTTCTCCAAAGTCATTGCCACCAAGCTGCTGAGCTTCGTGATGAACTATAACATATCAGGGATAGATATGATGATCCTTGAGGTATTCATGATGTTTGACACCGCAAAATTAGAAATCAAAAGGGAGCATCAATTGTTGATGGTTGGTGAAACCACTAGTTTCAAGAAGGGCAAGGGAAAGAAGGGATACTTCATGAAACGGCAAATCAGCTGCTGCTCTAGTGAAGAAACCCAAAGTTGAACCCAAACCTGAGACTAAGTGCTTTTGTAATTAGGGGAACAGCCACTGGAGCAGAATTACCCTAGATACTTGGTAGATGAGAAGGCGGGCAAGGTTGATAGAAGTATATTGGATATACATTATGTTAATGTGTACTTTACTAGTATTCCTAGTAGCACCAGGGTATTAGGATACCGGTTCAGTTGCTAAGTGTTAGTAACTCGAAATAAAAGAGCTACGGAATAAATGGAGACTAGCTAAAGGTGAGCTGACGATATGTGTTGGAAGTGTTTCCAAGTTTGATGTGATCAAACATCGCACACTCCTTCTACCATCAAGATTAGTATTAAACCTGAATAATTGTAATTTGGTGTTTGCGTTGAGCATAGACATGATTGGATTATGTCTATCGCAATACGGTTATTCATTTAAGGAGAATAATGGTTACTCTATTTATTTGAAAAAGGAATGGATTATTGAATCTCGATCATGGTGATACACATTTTCATGCCAAAAGATAAAAGATAGTAATGATAGTACCACTTACTTGTGGCACTGCCATGTAAGTCATATTGGTGTAAAACGCATGAAGAAGCTCCATGTTGATGGATCTTTGGACTCACTCGTTTTTGAAAAGTTTGAGACATGCGAATCATGTCTATTGGTATGTACGCATGAAGAAACTCCATGCAGATGGATTGTTTGGACTCACTTGATTTTGAATCACTTGAGATATGCAAATCATATCACATGTGCAAGATGACTGAAAGCCTTCAGTAAAATGGAACAAGAAAGCAACTTGTTGGAAGTAATACATTTTGATGTGTGTAGTCCAATGAGTGCTGAGGCATGCAGTGAATATCGTTATGTTCTTACTGTTGGGGAACGTTGCAGAAAATTAAAATTTTTCCTACGGTTTCACCAAGATCCATCTATGAGTTCATCTAAGCAACGAGTCAAGGGAGTGAGTTTGCATCTACATACCACTTGTAGATCGAGTGCGGAAGCGTTCAAGGGGATGGTGATGATGGAGTCGTACTCGCCGTGATTCGGATCACCGATGACCAAGTGTTGAACGGACAGCACCTCCGCGTTCAACACACGTACGGTACGGACGACGTCTCCTCCATCTTGATCCAGCAAGGAAGGAGAGGTTGAGGAAGACAGCTCCAACGGCAGCACGATGGCTTGGTGTTGTTGGTGCAGCAGTACTCCGACAGGGCTTCGCCAAGCACGTACGGAGGAGGAGAGGTGTTGGGGAGGGGAGGGGCTGCGCCTTGGCTTGGGTGTTCAGCCCTCCCCTCACCCCTCTATTTATAGGGGAAGGGGCAAGGGGGGCCGGCCCCTCTACATGGGATCTAGAGGGGGGGGGGGCGGCGGCCAGGGAGGGGGGACTTGCCCCCCAAGCAAGGGGGTCGCCCCCTCTAGGGTTCCCCCCCAACCATAGGCGCATGGGCCCAAGGGGGGGAGGGCACGCCCAGCCCTCCAGGGGCTGGCTCCTGCCCCACGCAGCCCATGTGGCCCCCCGGGAGGGGTGGCCCCTCCCGGTGGACCCCCGGAACCCTTCCGGTGGCTCCGGTACAATACCGATATGCCCCCGAAACCTTCCGGTGTCCATATGACAGCTTCCCATATATAAATCTTTACCTCCGGACCATTCCGGAACTCCTCGTGACGTCCGGGATCTCATCCGGGACTCCGAACAACATTCGGTAATCACATACAAGTCTTCCTAATAACCCTAGCATTACCGAACCTTAAGTGTGTAGACCCTACGTGTTCGGGAGACACGCAGACATGATCGAGACGGCTCTCAGGTCAATAACCAACAGCGGGATCTGGATACCCATGTTGGCTCCCACATGCTCCTTGATGATGTCATCGGATGAACCACGATGTCGAGGATTCAAGCAACCCCGTATACTATTCCCTTTGTCAATCGGTACGTTACAAGCCCGAGACTCGATCGTCGGTATCCCAATACCTCGTTCAGTCTCGTTACCGGCAAGTCACTTTACTCGTACCGTAATGTATGATCCCGTGACCAAACACTTGGTCACTTTGAGCTCATTATGATGATGCATTACCGAGTGGGCCCAGAGATACCTCTTCGTCATACGGAGTGACAAATCCCAGTCTCGATCCGTGTCAACCCAACATACACTTTCGGAGATACCTGTAGTGCACCTTTATAGTCACCCAGTTACGTTGTGATGTTTGGTACACCCAAAGCACTCCTACGGTATCCGGGAGTTACACAATCTCATGGTCTAAGGAAGAGATACTTGACATTGAAAAAGCTCTAGCAAAACGAACTACACGATCTTGTGCTATGCTTAGGATTGGGTCTTGTCCATCACATCATTCTCCTAATGATGTGATCCCATTGTCAATGACATCTAATGCCCATAGTCAGGAAACCATGACTATCTGTTGACCAACGAGCTAGTCAACTAGAGGCTCACTAGGGACATGTTATGGTCTATGTATTCACACGTGTATTATGATTTCCGGATAATACAATTATAGCATGAATAAAAGACAATTATCATGAACAAGGAAATATAATAATAATGCTTTTATTATTGCCTCTAGGGCATATTTCCAACAGTCTCCCACTTGCACTAGAGTCAATAATCTAGTTACATTGTGATGAATCGAACACCCATAGAGTTCTGGTGTTGATCATGTTTTGCTCGCGAGAGAGGTTTAGTCAACGGATCTGCGACATTCAGATCCGTATGTACTTTGCAAGTATCTATGTCTCCATCTTGAACATTTTCACGGATGGAGTTGAAACGACGCTTGATGTGCCTGGTCTTCTTGTGAAACCTGGGCTCCTTGGCAAGGGCAATAGCTCCAGTGTTGTCACAGAAGAGTTTGATCGGCCCCGACGCATTGGGTATGACTCCTATGTCGGTGATGAACTCCTTCACCCAAATTGCTTCATGCGCTGCCTCCGAGGCTGCCATGTACTCCGCTTCACATGTAGATCCCGCCACGACGCTCTGCTTGCAGCTGCACCAGCTTACTGCTCCACCATTCAACAGATACACGTATCCGGTTTGTGACTTAGAGTCATCCAGATCTGTGTCGAAGCTAGCGTTGACGTAACCCTTTACGACGAGCTCTTCGTCACCTCCATAAACGAGAAACATGTCCTTCATCCTTTTCAGGTACTTTAGGATATTCTTGACCGCTGTCCAGTGTTCCTTGCCGGGATTACTTTGGTACCTTCCTACCAAACTTACGGCAAGGTTTACATTAGGTCTGGTACACAGCATGGCATACATAATAGATCCTATGGCTGAGGCATAGGGGATGACGCTCATCTCTTCTTTATCTTTTGCCGTGGTCGGGCATTGAGCCGAGCTCAATCTCACACCTTGCAATACAGGCAAGAACCCCTTCTTGGACTGATCCATTTTGAACTTCTTCAAAATCTTATCAAGGTATGTGCTTTGTGAAAGACCTATGAGGCGTCTCGATCTATCTCTATAGATCTTGATGCCTAATATATAAGCAGCTTCTCCAAGGTCCTTCATTGAAAAACACTTATTCAAGTAGGCCTTAATGTTGTCCAAGAATTCTATATCATTTCCCATCAAAAGTATGTCATCTACATATAATATGAGAAATGCTACAGAGCTCCCACTCACTTTCTTGTAAATGCAGGCTTCTCCATAAGTCTGCATAAACCCAAACGCCTTGATCATTTCATCAAAGAAAATGTTCCAACCCCGAGATGCTTGCACCAGCCCATAAATGGATCGCTGGAGCTTGCATACTTTGTTAGCATTCTTAGGATCGACAAAACCCTCTGGCTGCATCATATACAGTTCTTCCTTAAGATGCCCGTTAAGGAATGCCGTTTTGACGTCCATCTGCCATATCTCATAATCATAGTATGCGGCAATTGCTAACATGATTCGGACGGACTTAAGCTTCGCTACGGGAGAGAAAGTCTCATCGTAGTCAATCCCTTGAACTTGCCGATAACCCTTAGCGACAAGTCGAGCTTTATAGATGGTGACATTACCATCCGCGTCCGTCTTCTTCTTAAAGATCCATTTGTTTTCTATCGCTCGCCGATCATCGTGCAAGTCAGTCAAAGTCCATACTTTGTTTTCATACATGGATTCTATCTCAGATTTCATGGATTCTAGCCATTTGTTGGAATCTGGGCCCGCCATCGCTTCTTCATAGTTCGAAGGTTCACCGTTGTCTAACAACATGATTTCCAGGACAGGGTTGCCGTACCACTCTGGTGCGGAACGTGTCCTTGTGGACCTACGAAGTTCAGTAGCAACTTGATCCGAAGTACCTTGATCATCATCATTATTTTCCTCTTCAGTTGGTGTAGGCATCACAGGAACATTTTCCTGAGCTACACTACTTTCCCGTTCAAGAGGTAGTACTTCATCGAGTTCTACTTTCCTCCCACGTACTTATTTCGAGAGAAACTCTTTTTCCAGAAAGGATCCGTTCTTGGCAACAAAGATCTTGCCCTCGGATCTTAAGTAGAAGGTATACCCAATGGTTTCTTTAGGGTATCCTATGAAGACGCATTTTTCTGACTTGGGTTCGAGCTTTTCAGGTTGAAGTTTCTTGACATAAGCATCGCATCCCCAAACTTTTAAAAACGACAGCTTAGGTTTCTTCCCAAACCATAATTCATACGGTGTTGTCTCAACGGATTTAGACGGTGCCCTATTTAAAGTGAATGTAGCTGTCTCTAGAGCGTATCCCCAAAATGATAGCGGTAAATCGGTAAGAGACATCATAGATCGCACCATATCTAATAGAGTGCGATTACGACGTTCGGACACACCATTTCGCTGAGGTGTTCCAGGCGGCGTGAGTTGTGAAACGATTCCCCATTTTCTTAAGTGTGTACCAAATTCGTGACTTAAATATTCTCCTCCACGATCCGATCGCAAGAATTTTATCTTTCGGTCATGTTGATTCTCTACTTCATTCTGAAATTCCTTGAACTTTTCAAAGGTCTCAGACTTGTGTTTCATCAAGTAGACATACCCATATCTACTCAAGTCATCTGTGAGAGTGAGAACATAACGATATCCTCCGCGAGCCTCAACACTCATTGGACCGCACACATCGGTATGTATGATTTCCAACAAGTTGGTTGCTCGCTCCATTGTTCCGGAGAACGGAGTCTTGGTCATTTTGCCCATGAGGCATGGTTCGCATGTGTCAAATGATTCATAATCGAGAGACTCTAAAAGTCCATCAGCATGGAGCTTCTTCATGCGCTTGATACCAATGTGACCAAGGCGGCAGTGCCACAAGTATGTGGGACTATCGTTATCAACTTTACATCTTTTGGTATTCACGCTATGAATATGTGTAACACTATGTTCGAGATTCATTAAGAATAAACCATTGACCATCGGGGCATGACCGTAAAACATATCTCTCATATAAATAGAACAACCATTATTCTCGGATTTAAATGAGTAGCCATCTCGTATCAAACGAGATCCAGATACAATGTTCATGCTCAAACTTGGCACCAAATAACAATTATTAAGGTTCAAAACTAATCCCGTAGGTAAATGTAGAGGTAGCGTGCCAATGGCGATCACATCGACTCTGGAACCATTCCCGACGTGCATCGTCACCTCGTCCTTCGCCAGTCTCCGCTTATTCCGCAGCTCCTGCTGTGAGTTACAAATATGAGCAACGGCACCGGTATCAAATACCCAGGAGTTACTACGAGTACTGGTAAGGTACACATCAATTACATGTATATCAAATATACCTTTGGTGTTGCCGGCCATCTTATCCGCTAAGTATTTGGGGCAGTTCCGCTTCCAGTGACCCTTCCCCTTGCAGTAAAAGCACTCAGTCTCAGGCTTGGGTCCATTCTTTGACTTCTTCCCGACAACTGGCTTACCGGGCACGGCAACATCTTTGCCGTCCTTCTTGAAGTTCTTCTTACCCTTTCCCTTCTTGAACTTAGTGGTCTTATTGACCATCAACACTTGATGTTCTTTCTTGATTTCAACCTCTGCTGACTTCAGCATTGAAAATACTTCAGGAATGGTCTTCACCATCCCCTGCATATTGTAGTTCATCACAAAGCTCTTGTAGCTTGGTGGGAGCGACTGAAGGATTCTGTCAATGACCGCCTCATCCGGGAGGTTAATGTCCAGCTGGGACAGGCGGTTGTGCAACCAGACATTTTGAGTATGTGCTCACTGACAGAACTATTTTCCTCCATCTTACAACTATAGAACTTGTCGGAGACTTCATATCTCTCGACCCGGGCATGAGCTTGGAAAACTAGTTTCAGCTCCTCGAACATCTCATATGCTCCGTGTTGCTCAAAACGCTTTTGGAGCCCCGGTTCTAAGCTGTAAAGCATGCCGCACTGAACGAGGGAGTAACCATCAGCACGAGACTGCCAAGCATTCATAATGTCTTGGTTCTCTGGGACGGGAGCGTCACCTAGCGGTCCTTCTAGGACATATTGTTTCTTGGCAGCTATGAGGATGATCCTCAGGTTCCGGACCCAGTCCGTATAGTTGCTGCCATCATCTTTCAGCTTGGTTTTCTCTAGGAACGCGTTGAAGTTCATGTTGACATGAGCGTTGGCCATTTGATCTACAAGACATATTTTGCAAAGGTTTAAGACTAAGTTCATGATAATTAAGTTCATCTAATCAAATTAATATAATGAACTCCCACTCAGATTAGACATCGCTGTAGTCATCTAAGTGTTACACGATCCGAGTCGACTAGGCCGTGTCCGATCATCACGTGAGACGGACTAGTCATCGTCGGTGAACATTCTCATGTTGATCGTATCTTCCATACGACTCGTGTTCGACCTTTCGGTCTCCGTGTTCCGAGGCCATGTCTGTACATGCTAGGCTCGTCAAGTTAACCCTAAGTGTTGTGCATGTGTAAAACTGTCTTACACCCGTTGTATGTGAACGTAAGGATCTATCACACCCGATCATCACGTGGTGCTTCGAAACGACGAACTTTAGCAACGGTGCACAGTTAGGGGAGAACACTTCTTGAAATTTTTGTAAGGGATCATCTTATTTACTACCGTCGTTCTAAGTAAACAAGATGCATAAACACAATAAACATCACATGCAATTATATAATAGTGACATGATATGGCCAATATCATATAGCTCCTTCGATCTCCATCTTTGGGGCTCCATGATCATCTTCGTCACCGGCATGACACCATAATCTCCATCATCATGATCTCCATCATCGTGTCTTCATGAAGTTGTCACGCCAACGACTACTTCTACTTCTATGGCTAACGCGTTTAGCAACAAAGTAAAGTAATTTACATGGCGTTCTTCAATGACACGCAGGTCATACAAAAATAAAGACAACTCCTATGGCTCCTGCCGGTTGTCATACTCATCGACATGCAAGTCGTGATTCCTATTACAAGAACATGATCTCATACATCACAATATATCATTCATCATTCATCACAACTTCTGGCCATATCACATCACAAGACAATTGCTGCAAAAACAAGTTAGACGTCCTCTAATTGTTGTTGCATCTTTTACGTGGCTGCAATTGGGTTCTAGCAAGAACGTTTTCTTACCTACGAATAACCACAACGTGATCTTGTCAACTTCTATTTACCCTTCATAAGGACCCTTTTCATCGAATCCGCTTCAACTAAAGTGGGAGAGACAGACACCCGCCAGCCACCTTATGCAACTAGTGCATGTTAGTCGGTGGAACCGGTGTCACGTAAGCGTACGTGTAAGGTTGGTCCGGGCCGCTTCATCCCACAATACCGCTGAAGCAAGATAACACTAGTAGCGGCAAGCAAGTTGACAAGATCTACGCCCACAACAAAATTGTGTTCTACTCGTGCAATAGAGAACTACGCGTAGACCTAGCTCATGATGCCACTGTTGGGGAACGTTGCAGAAAATTAAAATTTTTCCTACGGTTTCACCAAGATCCATCTATGAGTTCATCTAAGCAATGAGTCAAGGGAGTGAGTTTGCATCTACATACCACTTGTAGATCGGGTGCGGAAGCGTTCAAGGGGATGGTGATGATGGAGTCGTACTCGCCGTGATTCGGATCACCGATGACCAAGTGCTGAACGGACAGCACCTCCGCGTTCAACACACGTACGGTATGGACGACGTCTCCTCCGTCTTGATCCAGCAAGGAGGAAGGAGAGGTTGAGGAAGACAGCTCCAACGGCAGCACGACAGCGTGGTGTTGTTGGTGCAGCAGTACTCCGACAGGGCTTCGCCAAGCACGTACGGAGGAGGAGAGGTGTTGGGGAGGGGAGGGGTTGCGCCTTGGCTTGGGTGTTCAGCCCTCCCCTCACCCCTCTATTTATAGGGGAAGGGGCAAGGGGGGCCGACCCCTCTAGATGGGATCTAGAGGGGGGGCGGCGACCAGGGAGGGGGGACTTGCCCCCCAAGCAAGGGGGCCGCCCCCTCTAGGGTTCCCCCCCAACCCTAGGCGCATGGGCCCAAGGGGGGGGGCGCCCAGCCCTCCAGGGGCTGGCTCCTGCCCCACGCAGCCCATGTGCCCCCCCGGGAGGGGTGGCCCCTCCCGGTGGACCCCCGGAACCCTTCCGGTGGCCCCGGTACAATACCGATATGCCCCCGAAACCTTCCGGTGTCCATATGACAGCTTCCCATATATAAATCTTTACCTCTGGACCATTTCGGAACTCCTCGTGACTTCCGGATCTCATCCGGGACTCCGAACAACATTTGGTAATCACATACAAGTCTTCCTAATAACCCTAGCGTCACCGAACCTTAAGTGTGTAGACCCTACGGGTTCGGGAGACATGCAAACATGACCGAGACGGCTCTCAGGTCAATAACCGACAGCGGGATCTGGATACCCATGTTGGCTCCCACATGCTCCTCGATGATGTCATCGGATGAACCACGATGTCGAGGATTCAAGCAACCCCGTGTACTATTCCCTTTGTCAATCGGTACGTTACAAGCCCGAGACTCGATCGTCGGTATCCCAATACCTCGTTCAGTCTCGTTACCGGCAAGTCACTTTACTCGTACCGTAATGTATGATCCCGTGACCAAACACTTGGTCACTTTGAGCTCATTATGATGATGCATTACCGAGTGGGCCCAGAGATACCTCTCCGTCATACGGAGTGACAAATCCCAGTCTCGATCCATGTCAACCCAACAGACACTTTCGGAGATACTTGTAGTGCACCTTTATAGTCACCCAGTTACATTGTGACGTTTGGTACACCCAAAGCACTCCTACGGTATCCGGGAGTTACACGATCTCATGGTCTAAGGAAGAGATACTTGACATTGAAAAAGCTCTAGCAAAACGAACTACACGATCTTGTGCTATGCTTAGGATTGGGTCTTGTCCATCACATCATTCTCCTAGTGATGTGATCCCGTTGTGAATGACATCTAATGTCCATAGTCAGGAAACCATGATTATCTGTTGACCAACGAGCTAGTCAACTAGAGGCTCACTAGGGACATGTTATGGTCTATGTATTCACACGTGTATTACGATTTCCGGATAATACAATTATAGCATGAATAAAAGACAATTATCATGAACAAGGAAATATAATAATAATGCTTTTATTATTGCCTCTAGGGCATATTTCCAACACTTACTTCACGGATGATTTAAGTAGATACTGAGTATATTTTCTGAATTATTGAATGGTTCAAGTAATTTCAGAGTGAAGTTGAAGATCATTGTGACAAGAGGATAAAATGTCTATGATATGATCATAGAGATGAGTATCTGAGTTACGAGCTGAGGGAGTCCTGGATTAGGGGGTGTCCGGATAGCCGAACTATCATCGGCCGGACTATCATCATCGACCGGACTCCAAGACTATGAAGATACAAGATTGAAGACTTCACCCAGTGTCCGGATGGGACTTTCCTTGGCGTGGAAGGCAAGCTTGGCGATACGGATATGTAGATCTCTTACCATTGTAACCCTAGCCCTCTCCGGTGTCTATATAAACCGGATGGCTCTAGTCTGTAGGACACAACAACAACAATCATACCATAGGCTAGCTTCTAGGGTTTAGCCTCCTTGATCTCGTGGTAGATCCACTCTTGTAAACATCCACAATATCAATATCAATCAAGCAGGACGTAGGGTTTTACCTCCATCAAGAGGGCCCGAACCTGGGTAAAACATCCTGTCCCTCGTCTCCTGTTACCATCCGCCTAGACGCACAGTTCGGGACCCCCTACCCGAGATCCGCCGGTTTTGACACCGACATTGGTGCTTTCATTGAGAGTTCCTCTGTGTCGTCACCGATAGGCTTGATGGCCTCTTCAATCTACAACGACGCAGTCCTGGGTGAGACTTTTCTCCCCGGACAGATCTTCGTATTCGGCGGCTTCGCACTGCGGGCCAACTCACTTGGCCATCTGGAGCAGATCGAAAGCTACGCCCCTGGCCGTCAGGTCAGGTTTGGAAGCCTAAACTTCACGGCCGATATCTGCGGGGACTTGATCTTCGGTGGATCTGAGCCACAGCCGAACGTGTCGCGCTGTCACGATGGGCACAACCTAACTCTGCCGCCGGACAACACCTTGGAGGCCGCACACGAATCCGCTCTGACCCATAGTCCGGAGCCGATCGCTCAGATCAAGGACGGATGGCTGGACACCGCCTCGGGAGCTGCAACTTCTACGGCGATGGAGCCGAACACTCACCTTGTCCTGCATAAAGCTCATGACTCCGAGGTGCCGGACTCTTTGCCGGACTCCGAACCTCCTGTGCCCCTGCTAGTCGAATCCGATTGGGCGCCGATCATGGAATTCACCGCTGCGGACACCTTTCAGCACTCACCCTTTGGTGATATCTTAAATTCGCTGAAGCATCTCTCATTATCCGGAGAGCCCTGGCCGAACTACGGCCAGGATGGTCGGGACGCGGACAATGAAGAAATTCAGAGCCCACCCACCACCCACTTCGTAGCCACCGTTGACGATTTAACCGACGTGCTAAACTACGACTCCGAAGACATCAACGGTATGGACGATGATGCCGGAGACAATCAAAAACCAGCGCCTACAGGGCACTGGAAGGCCACCTCATCACATGACATACATATGGTGGACACCCCAAAGGGAAGCGATACCGAGGAACAACGGGACGCGGCAGAGGATAATCCCGCCGATAAACAATCAAAACGGCGACGTAGACGCCGCCCTAAGTCCCGCCTCGATCAAAGAAGCATTCCCAACGACCCAGCAATAGAGCAGGGCAAACCAGCGGACGACAAATAGGACGAGCCGGATAATCAACCCCTTCACGGAGCAGTCAACAGTCCGGACACAACACCAGAGCATAAGAACCTACACAAAAGACTCATCGCCACTGCAAGAAGTTTGAAGAAGGAAAAACGGAAGCTCAAAACAGTGGAAGACATACTCAGAATGAAGTGGAGCAAAGTACTCAAGACCACAGACAAATATGGCAATGGCCATCAAACAAAGAGCTACCCGAAGCGCAAGCTGCTGCCAGAATTTGACGAGGAAGCCATAGAGCCCTCACAGTCAAAAAATAAAGAGGCCGCCTGGCCGGATAGACGGCCAGATGACAGGCCAAAAGCGACAAGCGGTACCGCACACAAGCCGACTTATGATCCTGGGAAAACAGACGGCCCAACTAGGTCCATCTACGGGCCAAAAAAGAGGGCCCCAGGAAGTAACACAACACGACAAGTGTTCAAAGAAAGCGGCACACCCAAATACAGGGGCGCCGCACACCCGCTATGTTTTATCGATGAGGTGCTGGATCATGAATTTCCAGCAGGGTTCAAACCCATAAACATAGAGGCATACGATGGCACAACAGACCCCGGAGTCTGGATAGAAGATTACATACTACACATATACATGGCCAGAGGAGATGATCTCCACGCCATAAAATACTTACCCCTCAAGCTCAAAGGGCCAGCTCGGCATTGGCTCAAAAGCCTCCGAGAAAACACTGTTGGAAGTTGGGAAGATCTTGAGGACGCGTTTAGAGCAAATTTTCAAGGGACTTATGTCCGCCCTCCGGATGCAGACGATCTGAGTCATATAACCCAACAGCCCGGAGAGTTAGCGCGCAAATTCTTGAACAGGTTCCTTACCAAAAAGAACCAAATAGTCGACTGTCCGGACGCAGAAGCCTTAGCAGCTTTTAAACACAACGTCCGAGACGAATGGCTCGCTAGACACCTCGGCCAAGAGAAGCGAAGAACAATGGCCGCGCTAACAAGCCTCATGACGCGCTTTTGCGCAGGAGAAGACAGCTGGCTAGCAAGATGCAGCACCAGCGACCCGAGTACATCCGAGATGAGAGATGGAAACGGAAAATCACGGTGCAGGAAAGATCAGCGCCGGAATAAAGAAAAAAGCCCAAAGGGCACGGCGGTCAACGCCGGATTCAAAAGCTCGCGGCCAAACAATAAAACACTGCCTCTTAAGGACAACAGCGACGAGCTATCAAATTTAAACAAAATCTTAGATCGGATATGTCAAATCCACAGTACCTCCGGAAGGCCTGCAAACCATACCAACCGAAATTGTTGGGTTTTTAAACAGTCCGGCAGACTCAACGTCGGACACGAGGGGCTCGATGCGCCAAGCGAGGACGATGACGAACCCCACCAGCAGAGCACCGGAAGTCAAAAGACTTTCCCACAAGAAGTCAAAATAGTAAACTCACTTCATGTGATAATACGGAAAACCAACACGGCACTCGCTAAGACAAGTGTCGCACGGTCCACCCCAGTGGAACACCAAGATTGGATGTCAAAACCAATCACTTTCGACCATCTGGATTAGTCCAGAAGTATCCGGAACGCAGGATAGACTACCCTGATACTGGATCCCATAATAGATGGACTGCAATTCACGCAGGTTCCGATGGACGGCGGCAGTGACTTAAACCCGCTATATCCGGACACAATCCTCAAGTTGGGATAGACCCTACTACAATTCGGCATAACCGCATTTCCTTCAAAGGAGTAGCGCCAGGCCCTTACGCCAGGTGCAAAATTTCATTATTACTAGAAGTTGTGTTCGGGTCACCTGACAACTTCCGACGAGAAAAGCTAACCTTTCATGTCGCCCCATTTAAAAGTAGCTATGAAGCATCACTGTGACGAGAAGCTTTCGTCCGCTTCAATGCAATACCACATTACGCGTCTCTTACGCTTAAAATGCCCGATCCACGTGGCATCATTTCATTAAAAGGTCGCCTGAGACCCCGAACACGGCTGGACGAGTCCGGAATGAATAAGCTAGGGGCTACCTAGCCGCACACCCCTTCACAAGGGTTTGTACATATAAGCCATAATGAGCTAGCATAGGCTCAGCTTTATTAATCTATATTTCCATTTTTTATGCACTTTCTCGCACGATTTCTTTTCCAAACTAAGTTCCTCTCTTTTTTACAGATGAACAGCGTGCACACCCGTCCAGGATACGGCACAACGGAGACACAGGCGCAGACGTGCAGTAGGGACCCGTTGCAAGGACTCTTTTCAGACTAAGACCCTACGTAAACCTTTCTTACTGTCTCTTGTTGCTATAATCCACTGGTTTCTCATTATAACCAGAGTGGAGCCTGGCGTTTTGGCATCGGCCGCGCCAGAAGAACTTGCCCGTACCTGGACACAAGGGGCTTAGGGCATTGTTTTGCCCGCTATTGTAAAGACCGAACACCTTCGGGAGTGTTCGGCGTCTCGAGTTAGGCCTTATATGCATCAGCTCCGAATCATGTCTTTGGTCAAATGTTGGGTTTGCCCGGCTCCTGTGTTTTGCTGCCTTACGTTCCGTATCATCGGCTAACGCGGCACCAGGAGAACTACTGCGATTGTGCCCCAGTTCGGCTGGGCGAGCACCTCAGTAGAGAAAGCCGAAAACTGACTGTCATGATACAGCGAGAGACTGGTCAACCACTCGATCGACCATGGGAATGTTTAGAATTCCTCCGCTTTTACGAAGGGCCGTTTCCCGGTCAGGCACATACGCGCCCCAAATTCGGAGAGCGCGGTGCCCCCAGGGGCTATGTCGTAGCCCCACCCTCGAACTCCATGGCTAAGTGAAAGTGATAAAGCATTATAGTCCGGTTGCCTCGTTTGCTACACTACCACCTCCTTTACAGGACCGAGACGTCGGATTAAGTGTGAAAATGCGCTATTTTTTGCGAACACCCCCGCACCTTGTGCGTGGGGGCTGAAGCCGACGACTGCCATCTTTCAGGTTATACACACGTATACATGAACGGCCGCATAGGAGATATTCTATTACTTGAACGCACAAGTATAGAAGGCACTTACATCATAAATATTGTTTTACATCATACAAACGTTCATTCGAATGTAACATTTTTTGAGCACTGCGACTCTATTACACGAGCACCACGCAGCACTTCGCCAAAATAGTGCTCGGCGGGTAACCGGTTATCATCCGAACCCGGGGTCGCAACAGCGGTGGCATCCATCTCTGTCCAATGTGTCTTCACACGAGCGAGTGCCATCCGCGCACCCTCTATGCAGGCCGACCGCTTCATCGCCTTGATATGCGGCACCGCCCCAAGAAATTGCTGCAATAAGCCAAAGTAACTCTTCGGCTCGGGCCTATCCGGCCGGACATGGGTCACTATATCCTTCATAGCAAGCCCGGACAACCTATTTAGCTCAGCCCACTCGGCCAAACGGTCGGTCAGCGGAAGTGAACGTTATGGAATTGAGACCAAAACAGCTCTTCCATCTCGTGATCCTTCTGGCTTCGAAAATGCACAACGGCATCCGCCGCACTCGCTGCTAAGTCCATGTAAGGGTCCTCCGGACCCCACAGTTGGCCCAGCTGAGCATACTTTGGATCCGTAAACCTTCGGCGCAGCAGGAAAGGCTTGCCAGCTACAATTTCTCCGGCCTGGCGCAGCTCTTCCTTTATAGCCCGCATTGCAGAGCGGGCATCCTTGGCTTCAGCGGTGGCCTTCTCCAGGTCTTCTTGCCCCGCTAGGCGCTCCTTCCCAAGAGCCTCATTGCGGTCGGTAGCATCTTTTAACTTCACGGCCATTTCGTCCATCTCTTCCCTGCTCCGGCAGTGTGCGGCCCTTTCTGCCACTAACTCCTCGGCCGCCCTCGAGGCCGCCGCATTACTCCTTCTGGCCTGCTCCTTGGCTTGAGCAAGTTCGGCCCGAAGGCTTTCCACAGCAGCGGCACTATCTGCATTTCATGCACATGTTGTAAGGAGCTGGCTTCGGCCCCCTTACCAAGTGACCGCACAAAAACACTTACCTTGCGACTCATCAAGTCGCCTGTTGACTAGCGTGATGTCCGCATCCGCAACAGCGAGGTGCCTCTTTAGTTCAGCAACTCCATTAGTCCGGCTGGCCCCCGGACGACCCGCCACCTGCATCGGCATGGCGGAAATTTAAACCTGTGATTTTGATCCTCGGCACGCTGTCGATTTCGACAACCTACCGAGTCTCAGGGGCTACTATCTATACAGGGCGCATTCTATATGCAAAACTGTTACAAGGTGTGTCATTTTTTACGTACCTCAAACCCCGCCAGCAAACTCCTGACGGCATTATGCAACCCGCCTTCGGCGGACGAAATCCTTTCAATCACCATGCTCATCAATGCGTGGTGATCTTCTGAGATAGACGCCTTCTCAAGCAGATCCTTCAGCCGCACACCAGTCGGCGCCGAACTATCCGGCTTTGCCAAACCAGGGGGCTCCCTCCGTGACGACACTTCAGGCTCGTCCGCCCTATCCGACGGCGCCCCGGACGGAGGCGTCTCGCTCTCCATCATCTCCGGACGAAGGTCCCCCGAAGACGAGCTCATTTGCGAAGGACGGAGATCCGAACTACAAGGTAAAAACTTTAGTTATCCTCAGAAGCACAAATAGGGATGTCCCTTATAATAAAACTCCTTTCTTTCTACTTACGGCTCGTTGGAGGGCTGATTCTCAAAGGGTGATTGTGCGGCCGGGGCCTCCCCGGACGCAGGGCCCTCTGGCGAAGATTTCTTCCCCCGTTTAGGGTCTTTTGCCCCCGGGTCCTTGGAGGCAGTCCTCTTCTCCCCTTGGAGGGAGGGATTCTCGATCCCCCCTCTTTCAAGAGCCTCCTTAGGCGAGGCAGTAGCTTTCCTGCTTTCCCCTTCGCCTTCCTCTGGAGGCGCAACCTCAAGCATCCGAACCAGCACGGAATCCGGCACGGTCTCGGGGAGGGGGGCCGGACACCGTATCAATTTTGCTGCCGCTATCCACTCCTGTTTAGAAAGAATTTGGTCATAAGGCGAATTATCGAAATGCAAACAAACGGCATGTCCGGACTTGGAACTACTTACTTGAGTATCCGTGCGATTGCAGCTTAGGCCAGCATCCTCGGTCAATTCCGAACGCGCCTCTTGCGATCCGAAGAATAATTTGTACATCTCCAGGGGTGTCATACCCATGAAGTGTTGAAGAATCCGTGGACCCTCCGGATTGAACTCCCACAGTCGGAGAGGGCGGCGTTTGCTGGGCGGGATACGCCTAATCAGCGTAACCTGCATTACCACCACCATATCGACCTCCCTCGTTTGGAGATCTCGAATCCGGCCCTGCAGTTGGGGCACGTCCTTTGACGGCCCCCAGTTGAGCCCTTGGTTGACCCACGACATCAACCGTCGTGGAGGTCCCGGGCGGAATGAGGGCGGCGGCTTTTGTCTGCGGCCCCTCGGAACGGTGATATAGAACCACTCTTGCTGCCACGGGCCGAGCTCCTCTTGGAAGGAGCCAGCGAGCCACGGGGCATCGGCCCTCCTACTTATGGCCGCCCTGCCGCACTCCGCTTGACGCCCCCCGATCATCTTCGGCGCCACATTGAAGGTCTTAGCCACATGCCGAAGTGAGGGGCGACGCGGAGGAAGGCTTCGCAGACAACAATAAATGCGGAAATATGGAGGATGAACTCCGGAGCCAAATCATGGAATTCCAACCCATAGTAAAACATGAGCCCTCTCACAAAAGGATCCATCGGGAAGCCTAAACCCCGACGGAGGTGGGATACAAAGACGACATACTCGCCGGGCTCGGGGGTGGGGATGGCCTGCCCTTCGGCAGGCAACCTGTGCGAAATCTCATAAGCCAGGTACTTGGCCTCCCGCAGCTTTAGCACGTCCTCCTCCGTGACGGAGGAGGGCATCCACCGGCCCTGGAGGTCGGAACCGGACATCGTTGAAGGTCCGAAGCGCTCGAATCTGGAGCTCTAGGTGCTGGAACTTGGAGCGGGGAGAGGATTCGATGGAGGATTGAAGAAAAGAAACGAGCCTTGGTCCCGTTATAAAGAGGGAGAATACCAAGAGCCATCTCCGTGACCGTTTGGGACTCGCCTTCGATAGAGGGGGCGTGGCGACGGGCGTGGTTGGGTTACCCACGTCCGTATTAATGAGAATCCCGGATTAAGGGGAAACACGATCTCTGCTTCGACAAGATGTGCCAAGGAAACCGCTTCGCTAAATGCGCTGAGGTGGTAGAGTAAAAAACGATGCAAGTAATGGCTTGGTAGTGGCGTGATGTCATGCCACAAAAAACGTTAGCGGATCAAACTTGTGTATATGTTATTCTCTCTACGGTGAAATGTGGAATTTATTTTGCAGAGCTGGACACTATCATGGTGTTCACAATCTTCTATCATTCGGAGGAGGAACCCGCCTTGCAATGCCAAGCAATATACGCGCCGGACTTATCGTCATTGAAGCCTGGTTCAGGGGCTACTGAGGGAGTCCTGGATTAGGGGGTGTCCGGATAGCCGAACTATCATCGGCCGGACTATCATCATCGACCGGACTCCAAGACTATGAAGATACAAGATTGAAGACTTCACCCAGTGTCCGGATGGGACTTTCCTTGGCGTGGAAGGCAAGCTTGGCGATACGGATATGTAGATCTCCTACCATTGTAACCGACTCTATGTAACCCTAGCCCTCTCCGGTGTCTATATAAACCGGATGGCTCTAGTCCGTAGGACACAACAACAGCAATCATACCATAGGCTAGCTTCTAGGGTTTAGCCTCCTTGATCTCGTGGTAGATCCACTCTTGTAAACATCCACAATATCAATATCAATCAAGCAGGACGTAGGGTTTTACCTCCATCAAGAGGGCCCGAACCTGGGTAAAACATCGTGTCCCTCATCTCCTGTTACCATCCACCTAGACGCACAGTTCGGGACCCCCTACCCGAGATCCACCGGTTTTTACACCGACACGAGCTTTGGCACGCAATTAAGACATTGTGGAAATGTTTCACAATTAATACCGCCTGGAACACCATAGTGTGATGGTGTGTCCGAACATCATAGTTGCACCCTATTAGATATGGTGCGTACCATGATGTCTCTTATCGAATTACCACTATCATTCATGGGTTAGGCATTAGAGACAACCGCACTCACTTTAATAGGGCACCACGTAATTCCGTTGAGACGACACCGTTTGAACTATGGTTTGGAGAAACCTAAGTTGTCGTTTCTTAAAAGTTTGGGGCTGCGACGCTTATGTGAAAAAGTTTCAGGTTGATGAGCTCGAACCCAAAGCGGATAAAAATGCATCTTCATAGGACACCTAAAACAGTTGGGTATACCTCCTATCTCAGATCCCGAAGCAAAAGTAATTGTTTCTAGAAATGGGTCCTTTCTCGAGGAAAAGTTTCTCTCGAAAGAATTGAGTGGGAGGATGGTGGAGACTTGATGAGGTTAATGAACCATTACTTCAACCAGTGTGTAGCAGGGCACAAGAAGTTGTTCCTGTGGCACCTACACCAATTGAAGAAGAAGCTTATGATAGTGATCATGAAGTTTCGGATCAAGTCAATACCGTACCTCGTAGGGTGACAAGGATGCGTACTACTTCAGAGTGGTATAGTAATCATGTCTTGAAGGTCATGTTGCTAGACAACAATGAACCTACGAGCTATGGAGAAGCGATGGTGGGCCCAAATTCCGATAAATGGTTAGAAACCATGAAATCCGAGATAGGATCCATCTATTAGAACAAAGCATGGACTTTGGTGGACTAGCCCGATGATCGGCAAGCCATTGAGATAAATGGATCTTTAAGAAGAAGACGGACATGGACGGAAATGTCACTGTCTATGAAGCTCGACTTGTGGCGAAGAGTTTTTTACAAGTTCAAGGAGTTGACTACGATGAGATTTTCTCATCCGTAGTGATGCTTAAGTCCGTCAGAATCATGTTAGCATTAGCTGCATTTATGAAATCTGGCAGATGGATGTCAAAACGAGTTTCCTTACCAGTTTTCGTAAGGAAAGGTTGTATGTGATACAATCAGAAAGGTTTTGTCGATCCTAAGGATGCTAAAAGGTATGCTAGCTCCAGCGATCCTTCCATGGACTGGAGTAAGCATCTCGGAGTTGGAATATGCACTTTGATAAGATGATCAAAGATTTTGGGTTTATACAAAGTTTATGAGAAACTTGTGTTTCCAAAGAAGTGAGTGGGAGCACTATAGAATGTCTGATGAGTATATGTTGTTGACATATTGTTGATCAGAAATGATGTAGAATTTCTGGAAAGCATATAGGGTTATTTGAAAAGTGTTTTTCAATAGAAAACCTGGAATAAGCTGCTTGAACATTGAGCATCAAGATCTATGAGGATAGATCAAAAAACCGCTAAATGGTACTTTCAAATGAGCACATACCATGACATGATCTTGAAGGTGTTCAAGATGGATCAGTCAAAGAAGGAGTTCTTGCCTGAGTTGTAAGGTATGAAGTTAAGAGTTAAAGCTCGACCACGGCAGAAGAGAGAGAAAGGACGAAGGTCGTCCCCTATGCTTCAGACGTAGGCTTTATAGTATGCTATGCTGTGTACCGCACCAAGAGTGTGCCTTGCCATGAGTTAGTCAAGGGGTACAAGAATGATCCAGGAATGGATCATTGGACAGCGGTCAAAATTGTCCTTGGAGTGAATAAGGACATGTTTCTCGATTATGGAGGTGATGAAGAGTTCGGCGTAAAGGGTTACGTCGATGCAGGCTTTAACACCTATCCGAGTGACTCTGAGTAGCAAACCGGATATGTATAGTGGAGCAACCATTTGGAATAGCTCCAAGTAGAGCATGGAAGCAGCATTTACAATATGACATAGAGAATTGTGAAATACATATGGATCTGAATGTTGCAGACCCGTTGACTAAAACCTCTCTCACAAGCAAAACATGATCAAACCCCAGAACTCATTGAGTCTTAATCACATGGTGATGTGAACTAGTTTAATGATACTAGTAAACTCTTTGGATGTTAGTCACATGGCGATGTGATGTGTGAGTGTTAATCACATGGCGATGTGAACTAGATTATTGACTCTAGTGCAAGTGGGAGACTGTTGGAAATATGCCCTAGAGGCAATAATAAATTAGTTATTATTATATTTCCTTGTTCATGATAATCGTTTATTATCCATGCTATAATTGTATTGATAGGAAACTCAGATACATGTGTGGGTACATAGACAACACCATGTCCCTAGTAAGCCTCTAGTTAACTAGCTCGTTGATCAACAAATGGTTACGGTTTCCTGACCATGGACATTGGATGTCGTTGATAACGGGATCACATCATTAGAAGAATGATGTGATGGACAAGACCCAATCCTAAGCCTAGCACAAAGATCGTGTAGTTCGTATGCTAAAGCTTTTCTAATGTCAAGTATCATTTCCTTAGACCATGAGATTGTGCAACTCCCGGATACCGTAGGAATGCTTTGGGTGTACCAAACGTCACAACGTAACTGGGTGGCTATAAAGGTGCACTACAGGTATCTCCGAAAGTGTCTGTTGGGTTGGCACGAATCGAGACTGGGATTTGTCACTCCGTGTAAACGGAGAGGTATCTCTGGGCCCACTCGGTAGGACATCATCATAATGTGCACAATGTGACCAAAGGGTTGATCATGGGATGATGTGTTACGGAACGAGTAAAGAGACTGTTGGGGAACATAGTAATTTCAAAAAATTTCCTACGCACATGCAAGATCATGGTGATGCATAGCAACGAGAGGGGAGAGTAATGTCCACGTACCCTCATAGACCGTAAGCGGAAGCGTTATGACAATGCGATTGATGTAGTCGTACGTCTTCACGATCCGACCAATCCAAGTACCGAACGTACGGCACCTCCGAGTTCAGCACACGTTTAGCTCGATGATGATCCCCGGACTCCGATCCAGCAAAGTGTCGGGGATGAGTTCCGTCAGCACGACGGCGTGGTGACGATGATGATGTTCTACCGGCGCAGGGCTTCGCCTAAACTCCGCGACAATATGACCGAGGTGGAATATGGTGGAGGGGGCACCGCACACGGCTAAGGAACGATCACGTAGATCAACTTGTGTGTCATGGGATGCCCCCCTGCCCCCGTATATAAAGGAGCCAAGGGAGAGGGGGTGGCCGGCCAAGGAGGGCGCGCCAAGGAGGAGTCCTACTCCCACCGGGAGTAGGATTCCCCCCTTCCAAGTAGTAGGAGTAGGAGTCAAGGAAAGGGGGAAGAGAAGAGAAGGAAGGAGGGGGCGCAGCCCCTCCCCCTAGTCCAATTTGGACTAGGCCTTGGGGGGGCGCCCAGCCTCTCCTCTCTCTTTCCCCTAAAGCCCAATAAGGCCCATATACTCTCCGGCGAATTCCCGTAACTCTCCGGTACTCCGAAAAATACCCGAATCACTCAGAACCTTTCCGAACTCCGAATATAGTCGTCCAATATATCGATCTTTACGTCGCGACCATTTCGAGACTCCTCGTCATGTCTCCGATCTCATCCGGGACTCCGAACTCCTTCGGTACATTAAAACTCACAAACTCATAATATAACTGTCATCGAAACCTTAAGCGTGCGAACCCTACGGGTTCGAGAACTATGTAGACATGACCGAGACACGTCTCTGGTCAATAACCAATAGCGGAACCTGGATGCTCATATTGGCTCCCACATATTCTACGAAGATCTTTATCGGTCAGACGGCATAACAACATACGTTGTTCCCTTTGTCATCGGTATGTTACTTGCCCGAGATTCGATCGTCGGTATCTCAATACCTAGTTCAATCTCGTTACCAGCAAGTCTCTTTACTTGTTCCGTAATACATCATCCCGCAACTAACTAATTAGTTGCAATGCTTGCAAGGCTTATAGTGATGTGCATTACCGAGTGGGCCCAGAGATACCTCTCCGACAATCGGAGTGACAAATCCTAATCTTGAAATACGCCAACCCAACATGTACCTTCGGAGACACCTGTAGAGCTCCTTTATAATCACCCAGTTATGTTGTGACGTTTGGTAGCACACAAAGTGTTCCTCCGGTAAACGGGAGTTGCATAATCTCATAGTCATAGGAACATGTATAAGTCATGAAGAAAGCAATAGCAACATACTAAACGATCAAGTGCTAAGCTAACGGAATGGGTCAAGTCAATCACATCATTCTCCCAATGATGTGATCCCGTTAATCAAATGACAACTGTTTTGTCCATGGCTAGGAAACATAACCATCTTTGATAAACGAGCTAGTCAAGTAGAGGCATACTAGTGACACTATGTTTGTCTATGTATTCACACATGTATTATGTTTCCGGTTAATACAATTCTAGCATGAATAATAAACATTTATCATGATATGAGGAAATAAATAATAACTTTATTATTACCTCTAGGGCATATTTCCTTCAGTCTCCCACTTGCACTAGAGTCAATAATCTAGTTCACATCGCCATGTGATTTAACACCAATATTCACATCTGTATGTGATTAATACCCATAGTTCACATCGTCATGTGATCAACACCCAAAGGGTTTACTAGAGTCAATAATCTAGTTCACATCGCTATGTGATTAATACCCAAAAGAGTACTAAGGTATGATCATGTTTTGCTCGTGAGAGAAGTTTAGTCAACGGGTCTGTCACATTCAGAGCCGTGTGTATTTTGCAAATATTCTATGTCTACAATGCTCTGCATGGAGCTACTCTAGCTAATTGCTCCCACTTTTAATATGTATCCAGATTGAGACTTAGAGTCATCTGGATCGGTGTAAAAGCTTGCACCGATGTAACTCTTTACGACGGGCTCTTTTATCACCTCCATAATCGAGAAGTATTTCCTTAGTCCTCGCTAAAGATATTCTTGACTGCTGTCCAGTGATCTACTATTAGATCAAAATTGTATTCCTTTTCCAAACACAGAGCAAGGTATACAATAGGTCTGGTTCACAGCATAGCATACTTTATAGAACCTATGACTGAGGCATAGGGAATGACTTTCTATTCTCTTTCTATTTTCTGCCATGGTCAGGTCTTGAGTCTTACTCAACTTCACACCTTGCAACACAGGCAAGAACTCCTTCTTTGACTGTTCCATTTTGAACTATTTCAAAAAAATTATCAAGGTATGTACTCATTGAAAAATCTTATCAAGCGTCTTGATCTATCTATATAGATCTTGATGCTCAATGTGTAAGCAGCTTCAACGAGGTCTTGCTTTGAAAAACTCTTATTCAAGTATCCTTTCATGCTATCCAAAATTTCTATATCATTTCCAATCAACAATATGTCATCCACATATAATATTAGAAATGCTACAGAGCTCCCACTCACTTTCTTGTAAATACAGGCTTCTCAAAAAGTCTGTATAAAACCATATGCTTTGATCAACTCATCAAAGCATATATTCCAACTCTGAGTTGCTTGCACCAGTCTAGTGATGGATCGCTGAAGCTTGCACACTTTGTTAGCACCTTTAGGATTGACAAAACCTTCTGGTTGCATCATATAGAACTCTTCTATAATAAATCCATTAAGGAGTGCAGTTTTGACATCCTTTTGCCAGATTTCATAAAATGTGGCGATTGCTAACATGATTCGGACAGACTTAAGCATCGATATGAGTGAGAAAATCTCCTCGTATTCAACACCTTGAACTTGTCGAAAAAATCTTTTTGCGACAAGTCGAGCTTTGTAGATAGTAACACTACTATCAGCATCTATCTTCCTCTTGAAGATCCATTTATACAATATGGCTTGCCGATCATCGGGCAACTCCACCAAAGTCCACACTTTGTTCTCATACATGGATCCCATCTCAGATTTCATGGCCTCAAGCCATTTTGCGGAATCTGGGTTCATCATCGCTTCCTCATAGTTCATAGGTTCATCATGGTCTAGCAACATGACTTCCAGAATAGGATTACCGTACCACTCTAGTGCGGACCGTACTCTGGAATACCTACGAGGTTCTGTAGTAACTTGATTTGAAGTTTCATGATCATCATCATTAGCTTCCTCGCTAATCGGTGTAGCAATCACTGGAACTGATTTCTGTGATGAACAACTTTCCAATTTGGGAGAAGGTACAATTACCTCATCAAGTTCTACTTTCCTCCCACTCACTTCTTTTGAGAGAAACTCCTTCTCTAGAAAGGATCCATTCTTAGCAACGAATGTCTTGCCTTTGGATCTGTGATAGAAGGAGTACCCAACAGTTTCCTTTGGGTATTCTATGAAGACACACTTCTCCGATTTGGGTTCGAGCTTATCAGGTTGAAAACCTTTTTCATATAAGCATCGCAACTCCAAACTTTAAGAAACGACAGCTTAGGTTTACTGCTAAACCATAGTTCATACGGTGTCGTCTCAATGGATTTAGATGGTGCCCTATTAAACGTGAATGCAGCTGTCTCTAATGCATAACCCCAAAATGATAGTGGTAAACTGATAAGAGACATCATAGATTGCACCATATCTAGTAAAGTACGATTACGACATTCGGACACACCATTACATTGTGGTGTTCCAGGTGGCGTGAGTTTGTGAAACTATTCCACATTGTTTTAATTGAAGACCAAACTCGTAACTCAAATATTTGTCTCTGCGATAAAATCACAGAAACTTTATTTTCTTATTACAATGATTCTCCACTTCACTCTGAAATTCTTTGAACTTTTCAAATGTTTCAGACTTGTGATTCATTAAGTAGATATACCCATATCTGCTCAAATCATCTGTGAAGGTCAGAAAATAACGATACTTGTCACGAGCATCAACACTCATTGGATCTCATACATCAGTATGTATTATTTCCAACAAATCTGTTGCTCGCTCCATTGTTCCAGATAACGGAGTCTTAGTCATCTTGCCCATGAGGCATTGTTCGCAAGCATCAAGTGATTAATAATCAAGTGATTCCAAAAGCCCATCAGCTTGGAGTTTCTTCATGCGCTTTACACCAATATGACCTAAACGGCAGTGCCACAAATAAGTTGCACTATCATTATTTACTTTACATCTTTTGGCTTCAATATTATGAATATGTGTATCACACGATCGAGATCCAACAAACCATTTTCATTGGGTGTATGACCATAGAAGGTTTTATTCATGTAAACAGAACAACAATTATTCTCTAACTTACATGAATAACCGTATTGCAATAAATATGATCAAATCACATTCATGCTCAACGTAAACACCAAATAACATTTATTTAGGTTCAACACTAATCCCGAAAGTATAGGGAGTGTGCGATGATGATCATATCAATCTTGGAACTACTTCCAACACACATCGTCACCTCACCCTCAACTAGTTTCTGTTTATTCTGCAACTCCCGTTTCGAGTTACTACTCTCAGCAACTGAACCAGTATCAAATACCAAGGGGTTGCTATAAACACTAGTAAAGTATACATCAATAACGTGTATATCAAATACACCTATGTTCACTTTGCCATCCTTCTTATCCGCCAAATACTTGGGGTAGTTCCACTTCCAGTGACCTGTCCCTTTGCAGTAGAATCACTTAGTCTTAGGCTTAGGTCCAGACTTGGGCTTCTTCACTTGAGCAGCAACTTGCTTGCTGTTCTTCTTGAAGTTCCCCTTCTTCCCTTTGCCCTTTTCTTGAAACTAGTGATCTTGTCCATCATCAACACTTTGATGTTTTTCTTTGATTTCTACCTTCACCGATTTTTGCATCGCGAAGAGCTTGGGAATTGTTTTCATCATCCCTTGTATATTATAGTTCATCACGAAGTTCTACTAACTTGGTGGTGGTGACTAGAGAATTCTGTCAATCACTATCTTATCTGGAAGATTAACTCCCACTTGATTCAAGCGATTGTAGTACCCAGACAATCTGAGCACATGCTCACTAGTTGAGCGATTCTCCTCCATCTTTTAGCTATAGAACTTGTTGGAGACTTCATATCTCTCAACTCGGGTATTTGCTTGAAATATTAACTTCAACTCCTGGAACATCTCATATGGTCCATGACGTTCAAAACGTCTTTGAAGTCCCGATTCTAAGCCGTTAAGCATGGTGCACTTAAACTATCAAGTAGTCATCATATTGAGCTAGCCAAACGTTCATAACGTCTGCATCTGCTCCTGCAATAGGTTTGTCACTTAGCCGTGCATTAAGGACATAATTGTTCTGTGCAGCAATGGGGATAAACCTCAGATCACGGATCCAATCCGCATCATTGCTACTAACATCTTTCAATACAATTTTCTCTAGGAACATATCAAAATAAACATATGAAAGCAACAACGCAAGCTATTGATCTACAACATAATTTGCAAAATACTACCAGGACTAAGTTCATGATAAATTAAAGTTCAATTAATCATATTACTTAAGAACTCCCACTTAGATAGACATCCCTCTAATCCTCTAAGTGATTACGTGATCCATATCAACTACACCATGTCCGATCATCACGTGAGATGGAGTAGTTTCAACGGTGAACATCAATATATTGATCATATCTACTATATGATTCACGCTCGACCTTTCGGTCTCCGTGTTCTGAGGCTATATCTGTTATATGCTAGGCTCGTCAAGTTTAACCTGAGTATTCCGCGTGTGCAACTATTTTGCACCCGTTGTATTTGAACGTAGAGCCTATCACACCCGATCATCACATGATGTCTGAGCACGAAGAACTTTCGCAACGGTGCACACTCAGGGAGAACACTTTTACTATGATAATTTAGTGAGGGATCATCTTATAATGCTACCGTCAATCAAAGCAAGATAAGATGCATAAAGGATAAACATCACATGAAATCAATATAAGTGATATGATATGGCCATCATCATCTTGTGCTTGTGATCTCCATCTTCGAAGTACCGTCGTGATCACCATCATCACCGGCGTGACACCTTGTTCTCCATCGTAGCATCGTTGTCGTTACGCCATCTATTGCTTCTACGACTATCGCTACCGCTTAGTGATAAAGTAAAGCAATTACAGGGCGTTTGCATTTCATACAATAAAGCGACAACCATATGGCTCCTGCCAGTTGCCGATAACTTCGGTTACAAAACATGATCATCTCATACAACAAAATATAGCATCACGTCTTGACCATATCACATCACAACATGCCCTACAAAAACAAGTTAGACGTCCTCTACTTTGTTGTTGCAAATTTTACGTGGCTGCTACGGGCTTTAGCAAGAACCGTTCTTACCTACGCATCAAAACCACAATGATAGTTCGTCAAGTTAATGTTGTTTTAACCTTCGCAAGGACCAGGTGTAGCCACACTCGGTTCAGCTAAAGTGAGAGAGACAGACACCCGCCAGTCACCTTTAAGCACGAGTGCTCGTAACGGTGAAACCAGTCTCGCGTAAGCGTACGCATCATGTCGGTCCGGGCCGCTTCATCTCACAATACCGCTGAGCCAAAGTATGACATGCTGGTAAGCAGTATGACTTGTATCGCCCACAACTCACTTGTGTTCTACTCGTGCATATGACATCTACGCATAAAACCAGGCTCGGATGCCACTGTTGGGGAACGTAGTAATTTCAAAAAAATTCCTACGCACACGCAAGATCATGGTGATGCATAGCAACGAGAGGGGAGAGTAATGTCCACGTACCCTCGTAGACCGTAAGCGGAAGCGTTATGACAACGCGGTTGATGTAGTCGTACGTCTTCACGATCCGACCGATCCAAGTACCGAACGTACGGCACCTCCGAGTTCAGCAGACGTTCAGCTCGATGACGATCCCCGGACTTCGATCCACCAAAGTGTCGGGGATGAGTTCCGTCAGCACGACGACGTGGTGACGATGATGATGTTCTACCAGCGCAGGGCTTCGCCTAAACTCCGCGACGATATGACCGAGGTGGAATATGGTGGAGGGGGGCACCGCACACGGCTAAGGAACGATCACGTAGATCAACTTGTGTGTCATGGGGTGCCCCCCTGCCCCCGTATATAAAGGAGCCAAGGGGGGGGGCGGCCGGCCAAGGAGGGCGCACCAAGGAGGAGTCCTACTCCCACCGGGAGTAGGATTCCCCCCCTTCCAAGTAGTAGGAGTAGGAGTCAAGGAAAGGGGGAAGAGAAGAGAAGGAAGGAGGGGGAGCAGCCCCTCCCCCTAGTCCAATTCGGACTAGGCCCTGGGGGGGCGCCCAGCCTCTCCTCTCTCTTTCCCCTAAAGCCCAATAAGGCCCATATACTCTCCGGCGAATTCCCGTAACTCTCCGGTACTCCGAAAAATACCCGAATCACTCGAAACCTTTCCGAACTCCGAATATAGTCGTCCAATATATCGATCTTTACTTCTCGACTATTTCGGGACTCCTCGTCATGTCCCTGATCTCATCTGGGACTCCGAACTCCTTCGGTACATCAAAACTCATAAACTCATAATATAACTGTCATCGAAACCTTAAGCGTGCGGACCCTACGGGTTCGAGAACTATGTAGACATGACCGAGACACGTCTCCGGTCAATAACCAATAGCGGAACCTGGATGCTCATATTGGCTCCCACATATTCTACGAAGATCTTTATCGGTCAGACCGCATAACAACATACGTTGTTCCCTTTGTCATCGGTATGTTAGTTGCCCGAGATTCGATCGTCGGTATCTCAATACCTAGTTCAATCTCGTTACCGGCAAGTCTCTTTACTCGTTCTGTAATACATCATCCCGCAACTAACTAATTAGTTGCAATGCTTGCAAGGCTTAGAGTGATGTGCATTACCGAGTGGGCCCAGAGATACCTCTCTGACAATCGGAGTGACAAATCCTAATCTCGAAATACGCCAACCCAACATGTACCTTCGGAGACCCCTGTAGAGCTCCTTCATAATCACCCAGTTACGTTGTGATGTTTGGTAGCACACAAAGTGTTCCTCCGGTAAACGGGAGTTGCATAATCTAATAGTCATAGGAACATGTATAAGTCATGAAGAAAGCAATAGCAACATACTAAACGATCAAGTGCTAAGCTAACGGAATGGGTCAAGTCAATCACATCATTCTCAGAATGATGTGATCCCGTTAATCAAATGACAACTCTTTTGTCCATGGCTAGGAAACATAACCATCTTTGATAAACGAGCTCGTCAAGTAGAGGCATACTAGTGACACTATGTTTGTCTATGTATTCACACATGTATTATGTTTCCGGTTAATACAATTCTAGCATGAATAATAAACATTTATCATGATATGAGGAAATAAATAATAACTTTATTATTGCCTCTAGGGCATATTTCCTTCAGAGACTTGTCGGTAACAAGATTGAACAAGGTATCGGGATACCAACGATCGAATCTCGGGCAAGTACAATACCGCGAGACAAAGGGAATTGTATACGGGATTGATTGAGTACTTGACATCGTGGTTCATCCAATGAGATCATCGTGAAACATGTGGGAGTCAACATGGGTATCCAGATCCCGCTGTTGGTTATTGACCGGAGAACGTCTCGGTCATGTCTGCATGGTTCCCGAACCCGTAGGGTCTACACACTTAAGGTTCGATGACGCTAGGGTTATAAAGGAAGTTTGCATGTGGTTACCGAATGTTGTTTGGAGTCCCGGATGAGATCCTGAATGTCACGAGGAGTTCCGGAATGGTCCAGAGGTAAAGATTTATATATGGAAAGTTGTTGTTCGGGTTCCGGGAAAAGTTTGGGTTTTTCCGGTATTGTACCGGGAAGCTTCCAAAAGGTTCCGGAGGATTCCGGAGGGGTCCGGAGGTCCGGAAATTGTTCCACCACATCCAATACAGCAGCATGGGCTATAAGGGAGCGCCCTAGCCTTAATGGGCCAGGGGCACCAGCCCCCCCAAGGCCCATGCGCATGGGAGAGGGGAAACCCTAAAGGGGGAGGGCCCCCACTTGACTTGGGAGTCACTCCTCCCCCCCCTTGGCCGCCGCCCCCTCCTTAGATTGGATCTGAGGGGGACGGCCCCCCTCTCCCTTGCCCCTATATATATGTGGGGGGGTGGGAGGGCAGCCGCACCCGAAGTTCTAGCGCAGCCCTCCCCCTCTCCCAAGTTCTCCTCTTCTCCCGTGGTGCTTGGCGAAGCCCTGCAGGATTGCCACGCTCCTCCATCACCACCACACCGTTGTGCTGCTGCTGGATGGAGTCTTCCTCAACCTCTCCCTCTCTCCTTGCTGGATCAAGGCATGGGAGACGTCACCGGGATGTACGTGTGTTGAACGTGGAGGTGCCGTCCGTTCGGCACTAGGATCTCCGGTGATTTGGATCACGACGAGTACGACTCCTTCAACCCCGTTCTCTTGAACGCTTTCGCTTAGCGATCTATAAGGGTATGTATATGCACTCTCCTTCCCCTCGTTGTTGGTTTCTCCATAGATAGATCTTGGTGACACGTAGGAAAATTTTGAATTTCTGCTACGTGCACACGGATAGCAAGCTTCCACACACCTATGTCCATAGCTAGCTCTTTGGTGATACTCCAATCCTTCAGGTCTCTCTTAACGGACTCCTCCCATGTCAAATTCGGTCTACCCCGCCCTCTCTTGACATTCTCCGCACGCTTTAGCCGTACGCTATGCACTGGAGCTTCTGGAGGCCTGCGCTGAATATGCCCAAACCATCTCAGACGATGTTGGACAAGCTAGTACATCTTAAATGCCCAAACCATATCTAAAAAATCTCTGTACCTAAATTTTTTGCAGTACATCTTATAACCCTAACATTTCATTTGTACAGCAAACATAACTAAATATTTAGGTTCTTTTGCCCCTACATTACTAAAAAAATTCTATTCTATTCAAATAATCTACATTATTGAAAATTTTCTATTCTATTCAAATAATCTACAATACTAAATATCTTATAACCCCTACATTTACTAAAAAAATACATTCTACATTCTATTGTATTTGGAAAAAATAGAAAAAACCTACATTCTACAAGAACGGAGGCAGGAGGGATGGAGGGAGGAAGGGAGGAGGGAGAGAGGAGGAGGAGGGAGCATGGCGCCTGGAGGAGGAGGGAGGGAGGGAGGAGAGAGAGGAGGAGGGCGGCCGGACGAGGAGGGGGGAGGGAGGAGCAGGAGAGAGGAGAAAGGAGAGAGAAGGAGGAGGGAGAGAGGAAGGAGAGCGGTAGCTTACCAACGAGGAAGGAGGAGGGAGGATGGTGGCGGCAATGCAGCGACGACGGCAGGAGGAGGAAGAGCCGGCAAGGGAGTAAGGGAGGGGGTGGGAAAGTGGACGGGCACGGGAGACGATAAGGTTGAATTAGCAGCAGCGCGGGTTCAGGACGGGCGGTACTACTAAGTGCCATAGCAGTAGGGAAGCTACTGATTGTATGAATGAGCTGCTATACAGAGAGGAGATGTTATGGATGCAGCGTTCTAGAATTGACTGGCTGCGGGTGGGCGACAGAAATACCAAATTCTTCCATCGCAAGGCGGTTTGGCGTGCACGCAAAAACAGAATTGATTCTCTTGTTGATGACAAGGGAGTGGTGCAGCAAAACAGCGCCACTTTGGCGGGCATGGTGATGGATTATTTCACTAATTTGTTTACTGCAGACCCAACACTGTGTGCAGACCAAGTGGTAGACTTGATTAATTCCCGTGTGACTAATAATATGAATGATAGTCTGTGTGCAAAGTTTTCGGATAAGGAGATTGCAGATGCGCTCTTCGAGATTAGCCCTCTCAAAGCCCCCGGACCGAATGGTTTTCCGGCGCGCATGTTTCAGAGGAATTGGGTAGTTATGAAGTGCTCATACCAAAAATTGATAATCAGGTAAAACTGGTTGACTTTCGACATATCAATTTGTGCAATGTTATTTATAAGGTGGTGTCCAAGTGCTTAGTTAACAGGTTGAGGCCCATTCTTGATGAGATCATATCGCCCGAGCAGAGTGCCTTTGTACCTGGCAGAATGATAACAGATAACGTTCTGATTGCATTTGAGTGTATACACCATATTCAGCAGGAGAAGGATCCATCGAGGAGTTTTTACGCATATAAATTGGATCTCTCAAAGGCGTATGACCGGGTGGATTGGGTTTTCTTGAAGCGGACGATACAAAAGTTGGGTTTCGCTGACCGATGGGTGAACTGGATTATGGCTTGTTTCACCTCGGTTAGATACACTGTTAAATTTAATGGCACCCTCTTGGATTCGTTCGCACCATCGCGTGGGCTACGGCAATCTGACCCTTTGTCCCCATTTTTGTTCCTCTTTATTGCTGATGGTCTGTCTGTCCTGTTAAAGGATGGTGAGGAAAAGGGAAAATTCACATCTTTGAAGGTATGTCGGTGTGCCCCCGGAATCTCCCATCTTTTGTTTGCCCACGATACACTTCTTTTCTTCAAAGCAGAGGCACAACAATCACAAGAGGTGAGGTCCATTATAAAGATGTATGAAGGGGCGACGGGACAACTTATCAATCCGGCCAAGTGTAGTATGTTGTTTGGGAAGGCATGTCTGGATGCAAGCCAGGAGGCGGTGCGCACCACACTGCAACTTCAACTCTCTACCTTTGAAGAAAAATATTTAGGCCTGCCTACGCCCAAAGGTATAATGTCGAAAGGGAAGTGTCAAAATCTGCAAGCAAAGCTCACTAAAAGAATTATTGCATGGGGTGATACACTTTCTTTGGCCGGGAAAGAGGCGATGATCAAGTCAGTCGCGCAAGCCATCTCCACTTATATGATGGGGGTGTTTAAACTTCCAATGTCCGTGCGTGATGATATTAATAGGATGGTAAGAAACTTTTGGTGGGGAGCGTCCAAGGGAAAGCGCAAAACTCATTGGCAGGCATGGCCCAAAATTCAAAGGCACAAACTCAGTGGTGGACTGGGGTTTCGTGATTTCAGGGTGTTTAACCAGGCGTTGCTGGCGCGGCAAGCTTGGAGGCTTCTGACTAAACCTGAGAGTCTTTGTTCGCAGGTATTAAAAGCTCAATATTACCCCGACGGGCGTTTGGAGGACACGATTTTCCTAGGAAATGCTTCGACTACATGGCAAGCATTCCAATATGGCTTGGAGCTCCTGAAGAAGGGGTTAATATGGCGGGTGGGCAGTGGCACCCACATCCGCATCTGGAGGGACCGGTCACTGCCACGGGAGCCGTCGGGACAGCTTATCACTCCCCAGGGGACATGCAGGCTCCGTCGCGTTGCGGACCTGTTGGATGCTAATGGAGCATGGCGGCTAGACCTTCTGCACCAACACTTCCTTCCTGTTGATGTCGACGCCATCACTCGTATCCGGACCTCCCCACGGGTCACTGAGGACGTTCTTGCCTGGGCCCCGAAGAAATCCGGTGTATTCACAGTTCGATCTGCATACCGCTTCGCCATGGATGAGCGCAAGCGTCCATTGGCGAGCGCATCGAGCATGGCACCGGATGGTCGTCGCGCCATCTAGAAGACCATATGGGGGTGCCCTTCTCCCCCTAAGGTACAAGTGTTTGCATGGAGGCTGGTTACTAATTCCGTTGCCACCTGGGCGAACAAATTTTCTCGCACTCTGGAACTTAATGATTTGTGCCCTTTGTGTGGTGTGGAACGGGAGGATGGTTTCCATGCAATGTGCAAGTGTCACTAGTGCAGAACCGGCCTTTAGTGCCAGTTCCTAACGGCCTTTAGTGTCGGTTCGCCAACCGGCACTAAAGAGTGGGGACTAAAGGCCCCCCCCCTTTAGTACCGGTTCATCACGAACCGGCGCTAAAGTGCCACCACGTGGCACGAGCCAGGCCCGGGTGCGCATAGGGCATTAGTACCGGTTGGTAACACCAACCGGTACTAAATATTTGGGGGGTTTTTTGATTTATTTTCCATTCAATTTTTTTTGTTTGCTGGTATTTCACGATATTACAAATTGTACACGTTATGCATATATATATAAATAGATTTTCTCGAACGTAGAACCGCAT